>NC_143415.1:9430151-9733181 GCF_059467195.1 Physcomitrium patens | reverse complement strand
TGATTCATCGAGCCCCTCACTGCGTTTTGAAATGGAGAATGTCAAAAAATAAAAGAGGAAAGTATAGAAAACCCAATGTTGTTGACCACACTTTCCCCTATTTCACTGCTGAATGAATAGAAGAGCTAAACAAGCACATTCAAAAGCAGAAGTTAATGAAGATACGTGTATTTGCGGCACCCCTTGTGAAATCGTGTACACCTCTCCCTCAATGCCTCCGCACTTTCCTCAAGGGTCTGCAGCTATAATCCTCAATGTCCACAACAACTACTCAGGAGCTATATCGAGTATATTAAATGCATAAATTTGTTCTCAGCCACTATTCATGACAACCTGTATTCATTCCAAGGAAATTAAGCCTGCAAACAGACAGATGGACTTTATTCATGTCGCCTACTTTGCCTCCCCCTGGCTACTAAAAACCGCTCGACATTATACTAAGCAAACCACCAGGAGAGTACAGCTCATCCGGACAGAATGAACTTAAGCATTGTGAATATTCAAGCTTCGTAACAATGTTCACAAGCGAATTAAGAACATACAATTGGTTGAGAACATGAACGATCCTGATTGAAATAAGCCCCAATTATCTGTAAAATTATCTTTCCTGTCACACAGTATCCCTGGCACTCGCTTAAGTGATCATCATCGGTCGCAGACGCTATCTGTCTGAAAACCACGTAAGTAATATGCAGTGACTTTCGGCAGCTAAATGGCACCCTGATAGATCCATCATATCAATCTCAACCTCAATCTCACAGAAATGCAGAATAGTGCAAGTACCTGTTTCCTAAACATGGGCGAGTCATCCAGCTTGGTGAAATGCATGACTGCGGAATTTCCAAAATCTCGCAAAAAATGGGTTTGTAGGTCATGAGATGTGCGGTAGTAGGCACCTGAGTGTCCTTGCTAGTGGGATTTAATACTGAGGCTAAGTGACAGAAAAAACTTGACTAGCTTCAATAAAGAGCTTGCGTACTAGAAACTCGCTCGAAACCCTAGCAATTCCGCGCCCTTGCTCCTAATGCAGACTACCTGCAGCTCCAATTCCAAAGACAAAAATTACCACACGCGCATTCCAACCACTCTTCTCGGATACCAACCCCACACGACCCCCGACGGCATCCGAGTCCAATAATGAAGAATATTGCAAGATTCCAATGCCCCTCGATTCAATCACTCACAAAAAGCCTCATCCACTGCTGCTCGGCACCTCAGGCAGTCATTCAATTAAAACCCAAAAGAACTCGATTCACACACCCTGGCTCATAAACCTACGCCATGCCCTCACACTGGTCACCAGAAACGAAATATCATACCACCACCGTTTTAAGCGCAACCCACTTCAGAAAAAGTAGAAATAAACCATCGTCACCCCCGAGATCCAACCCCAATGACACCCAAATCAATGCATGCTTCCGTTGGCCTTCAAACTGCCCTTCCCAACATAATGCACACGAATGGCCACATCTAAAGCTCATGATCCAGTGCCCACAAGCAGGCGGCAAACGCGCCATCACCTATCGCAGAATTTGTCGTCTGCCTAAAGCAAGTCCCCTGTTTATTCCGGAATTCCAGCATTCAAACGCTCCCCAAATCCTTGAACTCCCTCGCCCTCCGCTCCTCTCAAGCCAGTTTCAAAAGATCGTAAGTGTAAAGTCCTCTGTGAGGCCCCAAAAATAGACGCTCACGTCGTCCGAAGAAGAAGCTATGATTGGCTCGATCAGAATAAGATCATTGATGTCGCAAGTTCCGAATGAATCGCGTGAGAATTGGCCCCTAATCTCAGCTCCTTACCCGCTTCGAAACCGACTCCTGTCACATCCTCAATTGCTCGCTGCGCTCGTGGTCTTGGCACAGATGCTTTTGTGGTTTTTGTTTGCAATTTTTTTCTTTTTTTCTGTTTTATCTTTCTTCAGATTAAATCAAATTAGATTATTACACCGACGTCGATGCGTCGCGCGGTGAATGGAATCTATCACATGTATCACCGCCTCTCTGATGAGCCGCTTTCACTACACTGGCGACCACTTTGTCTTCCAATTTTATGTTATGTTTTTTGAGACCTTATTTATTTATTTTGGATTTAAGTTGTGTCAAAATATTACCATATAAGAATATTATGATTAGGGGTTATCTATCTGATTGACATTTCAGAGGTAGCATAAAAATATGGTCCCAGGATTAAATGAGGATATCAATTTTAAATAATTTTGAAGTGTATGCTTATTATAATTCCTTCTCTTGTGTTACGATAATTTGTTGCGTTGATTACTAAAAAAAATTAAGAAGGGTTTATTGCATTCATGAAGTCTTTTTATTTGAAGTATTTAATTACAAGATTCTGGTTCTAAGGCCATTTTTTCAAACTCTTGCATTTATCCTAAGGTTCCAGTACAAGCACCCGAAGGTTCACAACACAGAATATTGCCATGACCTTTGAACAAAGAGCAAAGAATAACTGAACACAGCAAGTCAAAAACCAAGGCAAATCTCAACGCTCAAAAAAGTTGTATATATACATATATATACATATATATACATATATACATAAAAATATGAATGAAGTAAAGTTTGAGGCAATAACAAGGTCAAAGCACCAAGTTGCAGATTAGTTATTGAAAACACAGGATTTTCGCTTGTCCCCCTAAAATCCTTCCCACTAGTTTCCTTATTACACTCATGCTAAAAATAAATTAAGAACGTTACTTCTTCGGCTCCAAATTCAGCCCAGGAATTTTCTGTGACTGCTGCTGTTATTGACAAGCATCACTGATTGTCGCAAGGGCAGTAGAACTAGCATGAATTGTGATTCCAGAGGTTGTGGTTCATTTTTCCGAACTTTGAGGTCCATTCCTTCTCATAGTGGAAGAAACCCTCTCACTACAATTTGGGAAGGAGAGGGTCGTTACACATTGCACCAAATTGCTTGTTAGCTTTCAAATTGTGTATATGTCACTAAAATGTATCATAGCATATTGTGATAAGAGCAACTGGATCCAAATCCAATATGTCCTGAAAGAGAATCCAGATGTTTCCATAGCCTCGATACATCCTAGCTCTAAAGAACTGTCACGCAACTAGAGTGGCAGAGTAACTTTAACTATATGCTACATTTTTTATGCATCTTCAGTACTGCAACATGAGTGTACGTCTAGAATACAATTCACAAGAAATCTCCAAGACGAGGCAGAAGAAATCATGGCTTATCTTCAACTGCATCCAGTGACACACACTTAAGATAGAAGTGAACATAGCAATTAGAGTCTGATTTCACATTATCATCTAAGCACAACCAAAAGCATTGATACCTAATGGAGCAAATAGATGACCTACACAAATACCACAAACAGAAATGTAGGAAACAAAAGTACATCCAACTTTATTGCAAAAATAAAGATTTAACTCAACACCCTAATTCTGAGACTGTTAGTCAAAAAGAAAATCTGTAGAAAACAGTCTGAACCAGGTCATCACTGAATGTTCAATCTGAATATGTCAGCTGATCCGTTAATGCCAATAGCATTTTCAAACACGTTCTAAAACTACCTGTACCTGCTTGATGCTCCTAAAAACCGGAAAGAGTATTCACTGGCTCTCCACACCGTCCTGGTCATCTGATATGCAATAACATGCTCCATTGAGCAAAACCAAAAGAAACATATCGTTCAGTAGTGAACAGCCTTGGAATGCACGTCACACCGGAAGCTTGAATGAGCCATGAAATGGGCCACAATGAACTGAGTAGCGATGCTATGTATGGACGCTGAAGAAAACGTCTCTAGTAAAATAACCTAACGAAAACGTAAACTAGTTGATTCTACCAGTCACTAGTACTTTAGTATTGCGAAAATGAACTGGATGTCCAAATGCTTTCCTCCACAGTTCAGCAGCAACAACCTTATGAGAAGCTATACATGAGGTTTAAACTGGAAGAGTATTCTACAACATCGAAACGAAAAACCTGAAACCCCCAAAGAGGCAACTATGAACACCTAACGGATTCTAGAAACCAGAAAGAGGCCATCGCCTTGGAGAAGAAGTCAAAGAGAAGAGCTCCTGGAGACTCACCTGCACACAAAACACAGTTCACCGAGGTAACCATAACATGCATGAAAAATTAATTAACAACTGCTTTGATGTGTAATGAATATGGACATATATTTGCTGAACGTACAGAATGCACACGAATAGTACTGTGCAACACAAATCAAGAAATTCTGAGCTCAACATGCTAAGAACTTGATGTGCAAACCTGAGTATAGAACTTCATGGTGCCGGCGAGAGGACACAGCTGGACACAATTCCCACAACAAGCCACAAGAACTCCTTAGGAAAGAGCAAGCGAATCCTAAGGAGCATGTAAACCGCCACTAATACAACCACAACACAACTGCACGTCACAAACAAGCAAAGATCCCACACAAAGGACTATGTATGAACAACTGGGAATGGCCTACAGACAACATGGTTGGCCCATCCGCTCCTAGTGTCGAGGTAGCCTCCATAACGTTGCCACCTCAGTCAATGGCCTTCGTGCCCGTACCTCCGGAAATGTTTTTGCAGGCTCAACCAGATTCACCGGCAAGGTGCTAGCAAAACGTTCTAGGATAAAGCACATTTGAGGCTTGAATTTGTCAGGAAAAGTCATGCTTGTTTGAGTTTTCAAACAGAGCAAATCTTTCCTTCAAACTGCCCGAGAAGGGATGTAGAACCCGGGCGTACTGGTAGAAACTGCAGAGTGAAACTTCGTCTTTGAGCTGTGCTAACAAGTCTCCTGCCTCCACCCAAATTTGTTCACAAGCCTGTGGACATGCTTGAAGTAAAGAGCCAAAAAGAAGAGAGCTTATCCAGATTGTGGCAGCTGAATTTGAGAGGGTGTCCAGGTGCCCAATATGCATCCTATAAATTTGCAACACTAACCCGTAATTTCCAGGAAATGTCTCCATCAGCGCTTCGACAATCGTTGCAACCTCTTTGGTTAGGTTGCGCTCCTTGCTGATGATGATTTCTACTACACTGTTTATGAGCGAATGATCAACGGAAGCAGACCCAATGAGAGACTCAAGGAACACACGAACCCTTCGCCTGGAGATGGGATTAAGTAATTTGCTAGCAAGAGGTACTAATTTGAACAACAGGTTTGTTACTACACTACATTTGTCTAAAAGGTCAGATATAGCATTTGCCTGCTCCAGACCTGTTTGGTTGAAGCGGATGAAAGAAGTCATTTCCTTCCAGCACTGCATTACATCCTCCTTTAAAACTGCTGCTTTCATACTCTTCTCCAGTGCGAATTGTGCATCGACCATATTTCCGGAGAGCATCTCGAATAATGCTAGATTCATCCAAGCAAACACGGCCTCCCGACATTCCAAGGGACAGCTGCTATCCGCTTTTTCGAACCTTCGGGTATTCAGCTGTAAGCCTTTCCTGGTGGCATGCCCCGGATAAAGATGATCAGAATTCTCTTCAGGAGAGCTTCGCAGGGAAGCAATACCACACTGGTAGAGGATATCCAAAGCACCAGAACTGCCCTCAGCATCAAGCATGTGCACAGCACACTGGTACCATAATCTTTGTAGGCCAGTGACGTTTTTCGAGGAAATCTGCAATGCATGCTTAAACACATCTATCCATCCTTCCTTCTTCTCCAAACGCACAAGGACAAGAACAAGCTCAACGCAGGTGGGATGCCGTTCCACAATTTCTCTACCTATCCGTAGTGCAGCTTCGGGTGCATTATACAGAGCTAGGCATTTTAAGTAGTTAACTGCCATTACTTGCTCGCACTCCTCCTGGGAAAATACAGCTACACAACGCATACCTGCCTCCATTACCTTGAGCACAAGATCCTTAGAGTCTTTCTGTACATGGGAACACCTGGACCAGTCAATGTCCCATGGCATCTGCTGCTTACATCCCGAATGGATGAGAAAGTGCTGAGATAGCTGGCCGAATGCAATAGCATAAGCACAAGCCACCATCATGATGCAACGATCCTCAGGAGTCAAGCAGACCAGAAGTGATGCGGTAGAGGTACTTGGGTTAGCGAAGTTCTCTGCCCAAGTGTGCAGTTGATGAGTAACCTTTGCAACACACATGAAGTCTAGCATCTGAATGATGACATCTAATATGTAAGCGCTTTGATCCTGCCTTCGATCCCCAACATCGACTAGGGCTTCAAGAGCCACTTCATAAGCTCTCAATCGATCTGAAAGTGTCGTCCTGCTATTGATATACAGAAGAAGCAACTCATATGAACCTTTGCTGTTCTGAATCTGCGCAAAAGATGAATTATCGTAATAGCAAAGTTAGGCGTACTAACCCAGTCTTCATGCGAATCGGTACTTGCTGATTAGTGATATAAATTAACAAGACTAAGGTGATGTAGGAGCTCAGTCTAAGATATTGAATCAACTTCAAAGATATGAAAGCTTTCTGACAGATTCACTAAAGTTATTTGACAAAGTGCACACGAATCGTATCAATCCAGACTTTGTATGGCTTCAAGTGATGAATCTTGCGCTTCACATTAGTCCTAAATACAATAAGCGCATATAAAATTCAAATCTAACTCGATAGTTACAATTCACAACAACGAAGAGAAATACATTGCTAGAGCCACCAGCTCAAAAGGATGCAGTTAAAGGAAACTCCCTTGATCAATGAAAGTGGACAAGTACCGCGTGAAAAAATAAGTCATCCTCGCCAATTTCGCTTTTTCCCTGATAAAATAGGCCTATGTAGACTACCCACAGCGTGGCCACAGTGGGATTTGCCTCAAGTGCCCGAGAGAGGACGCACAGAGCCTGTTTGAAAGCCAACAGAATGAAATTGAGCCCGTGTTGAGCTTTAAGACATGCTTAGTCAATAAGTTGCGGTCGGTTACCAAGATGCCCTTCTAAAGAGTCTTTGTTTTATGATTCCATACCGCTTCAGTCGCAGCGCCCACAGTACAACAACTATAGTAGTCTTGATATGACGAGAAATAAGACGCAACAATTGGCATCTCAAGAATCCAAACATACAACAACCCTTGGATTGAAGTTGACTCACTTCATTGTATGCGTCAATATCTGTGCAATGAAGATCGAAGTCAATGCGTGTGAGAGCAAGCTCCAGCCATGCCTCAATATCTTCAGGTTCTTTATCAACATGTTTCTGCTTCAGAGATATCATCCCCTTCACTCAGAATAGTTAAGACGACGTAATCAAGTTTACACTAACTGTGCCAGGCAAGGAACAATAATCTCCTGGTGCTCAAAAGGTCTGTTTTCTTCACCCTAGCTTCCATAAATCGAGTTAAAAACATGCACAAACAGCATTCACATACCTCAATAGCAGCTAATGATCTATCTCCAGTGTAGCGCCAACCACTTGCATCCGCAGTAGTCATTTGGCTGTCAACATTCGAAAAATTTGTCGGCAAGAAAGGCATATCCAAGTGAATTGGCCTCCGTATGGCAGATGAAAGCGCGCAGGATGTGAAAGGAATTAATCTATATTGGTAACTAAGCAAACACCTCACTCTGGGAATAAAGCCCTCATCTTGACTAACAAGATATGCTCCAATCTTGTAAGAAGGTGCTAGTGTTCCTCTACTCCAAGTGAGAGTTCTAGGAAGTAGCGATTTATTGCTAATTAATGATCCAACACTTTTCGATGTCCCCCCTCTGATTTCTTTAAGTGAAAAACTGACTGCTTCTGAAGACAACTCCTGTTCTTCAACCTCTTCCCCAGATTTAAAATACTTGCTGAGCTGTGAAAGTAGGCGGGCTTCGTCAAGTGTGTAGTCCGCCACATGCTGCCATGGACAAGAATCATCATTGCATTTGCCCCGGTGTTCAAATATGCAAAGAGGTTTACATGGATCCAACATGTGGCTCCAAGTCTGAGATTTCACGCATTTGTGCCAAGCAGTCTGAAACTCTGCGCACATTCTGTAGAAGCGAAACATAATCAAGGGGCTCTCATAAGTGGCTACACGAAAAGAGTCGTCGGACCTTTTATCTGTAGCTACATGGTTATAACCCAAACAAAGTGAAGAGTTACTTCCAGTTCCCAAACCAATAAATCCAATAGAAAGTACAGTAGATGGCAATTGCTTAATATCAAGGTCTTCTGGTTGATCGTCCTGAACCACGTCCATGAGTCCATGTGACGAGTCGACACCAACAAGAAGATCTCCTTCGCTTGCAAGGACATAAGGATGATTCTCTGCTGAATTTGCAGACCTAGGTAATCCAAGACACACTTCATCTTTACCATTTTCCATCACCTCTTGTCTTCCCTCTTCTCCTCTCAAAGACCTTGATTCTCCTTCACTTGAATCACTTGTCCTACTAGCGCAATCTCCCTTGTCTCCGGATATTTCACTAACTTTTGCTTGTACAGAGCTTCGGCTCTGATGCTTTCCGCTTCTAATCGACCCGCGAGTCCATCCTTCAGCTGTTAAATCCTTCAAGGAAGATCTGATTGTTTGCTCACTGTTATTTGAAGTCTCTTCATGTTCCGGATCCAACTGCTGCATTTCAAAATTCTCTGCTAGAGCTCTCAACCCAAAAATATACTTCCCACTCCTTGGTCTAATTTTCAATCCAGTATCTGCAGACATCTCAGACTGATGCTTCCTGCCAACGTCATCCTGACGATTGTGCTTCGTAGTCATGATTTCACAATTCAGAGAGCTAGTTGACCTTGGATCCGCTGGCAGCATTTCCGAACTATCTAAGCCCACAATGTTCATGTCCTGCCAAAGAACCAACTCTGTTACCAGGCACGCCGTCACATCTCTCAATTACGTGCAGGCAAACAATCAGTCTGTTGCTCTGAACTTGAAATCCTGTAGAAAATTGTGCGTTATTGCACCTCAGCAAATGTCAATCAATAAGCGCCTTTACCATAAAACCAAAGTAGCGGTTGACCAAACAGACACATGGCCAATTTATACCTCAGATTAAAGGGATGCCGAATAGCTTCCCTCGGAATAAACAAATCAAGTAGTCAGTGAAACTCGAAATAAAGTAGGACTTCATATGAGAAAATAAAGCAATTTGCAACAAATTTGAGGGCCCCACCAAAAAATAAGAACGTTCTAAAGAGTAGATCTAACCTGATCAGTTAAATTTGCAAGAGACCCTTCAGTTCCATTTCCAAGAGCATTAGGAATAGAGAGATCCTGCCCCGGGGACTTGGAAATGACGAAGGGGTCTTCATCTGCAACAACTGGCAAGATAGATTCAATAGACCAAACGAAAAATAGGAAAAAGTGATCCGGTGCAATCGCACAAGATGCCAAGGATCAATTCTATGTTAAGAAGTAGACCTTGCTACAGAAACTTAAAGCAATAAAGTGTATGTTGTTCGCCCGATGAAGCAATCAGCACACGTTGCTGATCCTCGAGCATTTCAACCGCAGAATTGATCACGTAACATTATTGAGACTTATAGCTTCAGTAATACTGTGGCAACGATTTTCCAGAAACAACTCGATTTCAACAATTGTAACACCTTGTGCGTTGGAAAATCGTGCATACCTGTTGAGGTTGGTTTGCGCATGGAAGAGCTGGAGGACCTGATGATCTCTCCACCGTTCTGAAATGGCTCTTGTTCTAGCGTGTCTAGACTTGTTTGATCATTGCCAAACACAGTTCTAGTTTCTCCCTGGCACAACAACGCTTTGTGATCTTTAAGATAAGGGCTTACCGTTCTCAGAACATCAATTTGCTTTTTGTCCACCGCAGTATCTGCTCTACTAGCATGCAATTGTGGACTAGAGGTTGATGTAAATGGAGCTTGATTTTTATGGATTGCCGTTGATCTATCTCGCAGGACGTGATCCTCGTGGGAGTATTCTCGTGAATACACTAAATTATTCAACCCCAATGCATCTTGGCATCCTCCAGTAGATGGCATAAGGGTTCCAATTTCCCCCTCACTTTTCTGTTTTTGAGAAGAAGCAGCGATCCCACTGTTGATGGATGCAGAAACCTCGCCTTCTGCACAAAAAGTGAAATCAGGAGCTTCGTCGACATCCATATGTATATTTTTATCGCCAAGGGCAACTTCCTGTGTACTTGGAGCATGCCCAACTGACAACTGAATACCACGAGGAATTGTTTTGTCAATGCTCTCCTCCAAAATCTCCGTATCCGCGCTGCTTGAGGACTTCTTAAAATTCTGCCTATCAACGCGAGCAGATGATTGATTCCGGGTACCAGCTTGCTGTACAGAAGCAACGTTACCAAGAGTATTCATATGATGGTCTGTCTCTTGTTCTATTGAAGGCTTAGCACTACCCCATGCAATCGATGGATACGCTGGAGAAAGCCCATCAGTCCTTGGAGCTACGCTGTTATCGTAGGGAACTAAGCTGCCACTATGTATTGAGGAAGAAGGTTGTTGAGGGATGTGTAATTCTGCGTTTTGGACCTGGACACTCAGAAACTTTTGACGTCGGCGAAGAGCCTCGCAGCGGGTATCAGCTGCACTAAGTGCGATTTGAGCGTCTCGATAAGCTTTGCGCAATTCTCGCTCTCGAATTTCACATTGTCTTCTAACGACTTGGGCCTCTTCAAGATCCTTGTCCACAATGTCTTCTTCCTCTCGCAGTTTTTCCAAAGAGAAACTAGCACTTCCTCCACTGAAATTATTGTGCATGCTGAAGTGCTCCAAGTGATGTCTAGCAGCATCATATTGTTGAAAAGAAGGCGAAGGATTACGACCACCTGGAACTTCAGAAGCAGGAACCGTCTCCTGATTATTTTGCGAAAGTATTTTATCAGGAACTTCGCCGGGTACTACAAGGCTTGATGTAAATGCGGGTGGCAACATCTTGATACGGTCAATATTCATAACCTGAAATCCAGCAGCATCAGCGGTGGTAACAATATCTGCATTAGAAAGATCATGTAATGGTTGCAGCCAGCCACAGGACAAACCTCCCTCATGCATTCTGAGCACCACTTCAAGCTCAGTGCTAGAGGGTATATTTCCGCCATTCGGGATCAACTGTGAATCTCGTACTAGTGAATTTTTGAAACGTGCAGAGGTAGATGGCTGGACAAGGCCGCTGCCTACGTTGAGAATACTCACAGAAGACATATCAGCTGTCCCAGACGAAACATCACCATTTTGTGTACAGTGATTCTGTGAACGCAGATGCTTCTGACCATCCACATGTACATCTGATGCTGAGACAGAAAGATTCTGCGGACCATTACTCCTGCTCTCACCTCTCCAATCTTCAACTTGGCCTATTGTTGAAGGACCTGGAGGACATGATTGTGGTCTCAACATTTGTTTTGCTGGGGATGAGAAGTGGGGTGATTTACCAGCTGCGATCTCAGTGACATGAGCATGCTGAGAGTATTCGTCGATTTTTTGCCTCTTCCAACACAGTTTGTCTTCAATAGCAACGCTCTGATTTGCAACCCTAGAAACAGCGTAATCAAGGTGCTTAACAGAGCCTGAGCTCGGATTGGTCAGAGGCGGAAATTGAATATTGGAACTCCGATCCAATTGGTGATCCTTTTGCTGTTCCGTAGAATCTTCAAGTGATAACCTAGGCCTTTTCAAACTCGAACTCATTGCCTGATCTAGATAAGATGACTCTAGATGTAACTCACCTACAACAACTGGAGAGTTAGCAGCACCATTTCTACCAGGTAGTTCTGGAGTGCCTATCGGCGAAACATCGACAGATTGGTTAAGTGCAGCTTTATTTGTGATAGACTTCTCGGAAGGAATTTGAATAGCCCCTCCATTTCTATGTGTAGTCACACCAGATTTGATCACCTGGCCTTCAGAACTCTTCCTTTCACCAGACTCCATATTCTTGATTCCAGATAGGACAAGCTCAATGGATGTGGCAGCCACAGTACCATGAGATACTACAGTTGGTGAGGGTCCTGCAGGTGTAGACGCTGCGATCGACACGCGATCTACGCCAGGTGTTAAGTTCCTAACTTCTCCAATGGCCCCAAGATTGGGTGTCACAGATTCTTTTACCCTCACAATAGAGGCTTCGGCCTGCTGATTCGCAGTGATCTCATCCGAGGGTCCAGTTGAGACTTGATGATCAGATGTCTTCACAATCGAAACCGGGTCACCTACTTTTCTTGTACTCCGCTCTCCCAGCTCTGCAACACTTGCTTGAACAGTGCTAGTTCCAAGGTCTATAAATGCAGCATTGGCTGGTCCAGCTTTTTTCTTGAGTTGTGTCTTATTAGCGCTTTTCACGGCTAGCTTGTTTCCTACTATCTTATTCGTTCTCGGTGTCTGCGTGCTATCACCTTGAACCGAAGCCCCAGTAGCAGCACGAATTCGTGATTCGGGCAACTGACTGAAACGATTACGTTGCATTTCATTCTCCTTACGAGCAATCAGTAGGCGTAAGTTCTCTATTTGTTCATCTGTGCGAGGAGAAAGCTTTGACACCGAAGCAGGTCGCGCCATGGGCCCTGCTTTGATGCTGAAGGTGGTCTTCTTACTATGTGACATTCCATCAGTCCGTTCCACCCTGCTCCTGGCATCCGAATTCTTATTAGGAGGAGTTTGTGTTAGAGAAGTTGTTTTCGCGCAAGCAGGTACCGCTTGGTCAACACTACTTCTAGACTGCACTTGCGCAGACTTCGCTATTAGTTGTTCCCCTTCACTGTCGCTGTCGTCAAAATTTATTATGAGATTTGCGTTGCTTCCATTAGATCCAGGAAGGTTGAGACCAGCAAGAAACTCATCCGCTTCTGTGCGATCCGCGGGAAAAGGAACAGGTTGTGGCCGTGGACCTGAGAAAGAGAAGACCCAGTAATCAGTCCCCTGAAATTGACAGAACGCAGTTAATCCGAAGGTTTTTCTAAGAAATTGCAAACCTGTAGAATTTGAAACATAGAAATGACCTTCTTTTTAAAAGTAAACGAACACCTTTCTCTAGAGAACTTGTATCATGTGGAACACTAGTATAACAATGGCTTGTAGAACATGTAATTACACTCAGCAGGAGGCAGATAATCTACCAGCCCATGAAAACCTCGTACCTGATAAATGTGAAAAAGACCTATGCGAAGCTGCAAAAGGAGGCGAAAACGGCCTGTGTGGGGAAATAAAGGATAATCCGGTAGTCCCATTGGGGACGTGCACTACATCTCCAGGTCTTGCACACTTCTTCCCATGAGAGAGTGGTAGCTTATTCAGAGAACTGTTGTGTGCTGGTCTAAAGACTGGTGCTGCAACAGATAATTGTTTTGGGGAGCTATGAAGAACTGGCCGTGCGGAGATCAGTTCTTTTTCTGAAATTACCGCTACACCTCCGGCAGATCTAACTTTATCTACATCTGCTTGAGGAGGCTGCAAACATATGTTCATTCAACGTATCAGGCAAAAGGACAATTCAGCTAGAGACAATAACTATGAAATACGCATTAAATAGAAGATCACGCTTCAGAGCAAATAATATTATACCTGATCTGGCTTGTGAGAAGACACACCTGAATTTTCCTGTCCCACTGCACCGAAACAGATGCCTCACCTCGTTAGCATATTACAGCTACTTAAAAGAAGCTTATGTTTGAAACAGAACGAACAGCAGCATCATGAGCCTCTAAACTTCTCATACATCCCGCACAGGCGTCTCAGATAGACAAGGTACCAAAATTGAAGCGAATTAACACGCACTCTGTTTCGAGTACGTACACACCATACCAATGGAAAACCAAATGCTTGTACCTTCAACTGGTGATTTCATAGAGCCCAAAGATGGAGCTGAAGCACTCAACCCACTCAGGAGTTGTAGCTTATTCACAATAGACACATTCGTAGTTGACGATGCTGCCACCACGTTGGAAGAACTAATATTTCTAGCAGTCCGTACGTTCTCCTGAAAGACAACTTCGGGACATCCTCCTACTGTTGAATTATGCGGAGGAAGTCCACCTCCACCCGTCTATTCACACCACAGCCAGAGAAGACACCCATGACTAAACAAAAGCTTGAATTGTCACAGAAAATGACTGTTACCTCGGAATACCATGAAACAGCATGAATTACACAACTAGGACCTCCTTGCAGCGCCAAGAAGGAGAAAAATATACAGATAAGAATCAAGTGAAGGCCACAGATGACCATTAACCATGGAAATGTTTCTAAAAGGAGGCTTCGAGGTAAGGCGTGAGTCAGATTAAACAAGATAAACCGCAGACCTTTAGATGGGTAACATTGCCGCTATCAGTGACAAAAAAGATAGTCAATTAGGGATTTAAAAATAACTATATTAGTCAGATAAAAAACAGCAGATGTGCAACAATGGAGACATCAAAAGACCATGTCGTAATTAAGAAGAGTATATTATGGTAGGGAACCAACAGGTAAAGACGAGAGCGACACTTCGTCATCAGATGAGGAGAGCTCTCCTTCCTCTCTCTCCAGCTCAGGTTGCTTCAAAACAGGCCGGGGTTGTAACTTCTGTTTGGAGGGCATTGAAGCAATCGCACGAGCCCGCAAAACATCAATCTGATTAACATCCGACATTTTGACTCACTATCTTCTACAGATACCACAAGATGGTTAGTTTCGATAAAAACCCTAAAATTTGACAACACAGATGTAAGAGCAGAAGAGAAGCAATAATTGCATAGTTACCTCCCATCCTACTCTGAGATACGCAACTATGGCAGAACTTCTCTAAAAAATATCCAAAGAAACATGTGGGTCTTTCTTCACTATAAACTCTTTGAATTACAGACAAGATCAACGAAACATGAACGGGAAAGAGCCGGCTTCTAAATACTGTAAAATACCTGACTTCTATGGGTAATACATCATGCGTAACTACAAAAAAGAATGCCCTTCTAAACACGTCACACACCTTCATGTTTGAAGGTTCAATATTCGATAGTCTCAGCTACCTTGCTACCTTCAGAGTACCGTGCGTACCGTAAAATTTTAGTTTATTCCACAGCGTGGTTTCCCACGATTTTAAAGAGGATGGACGCATAGCAACATAAATTGCTAAAAAACCTGCTCTAATACCCACAAGTGAACTTATGACAACATAAAACAACTACAATGGCTAGCAGGGCTTACACTTTCCTACTTACAGGTTATGAAAACCTTTCACCTTCTTGACCTCAATCGCAAACTCTCCACAAGTATTACTACGAAAAATGCTTACGAATGTAGGTTCATATACTCGATAGAGAATCACAATTAACTCTCACGTCGTGGACTTTCAGCAGATTCGGACATTAAGAAACATACGAGTGAAGCAGCGAATCACTCATAAAAGCAAGACCGGTTCCTCTGCGAGGGAATTTCATTCCAGGTCAAACCAATGTAGTAAAACTTGACTGATGCTGATGCTGATACTGATACTGAGCAAGAAGGTACTGAAATAGAAATATTACCAAACCATGCACTTGTAATATAAAAGGCAAACAAACAAACGGCACACACAGGCTAACGAACCAGAGTCACAACAGACTGGTGGGAAAAACCGGTTGACTCGGAACACTATACTGGACCACTAAGTAAAATGCGGAGGTATACTACAAAAAAAAAAAAAAAAAAAAAAAAAAACATCCAAGTCTCCAAAAAAAACCTATCTCATGCATTGGTGCGCGAGTAAAGGACCCTAAACCGCGGCACGGAAAAAAAAACAAAAAAACAAAAAAACAAAACAAAACAAAACAAAACAAAAAAAACAAAAAAAAACAAAAACAAACAAAGTAAATAAATAAATAAATAAAATCAGGAAATTAGTAACAAAAATCAACAACACCTAAAACTGACCTGGATTATATGAATGCATTCCTACAAATCTCGCTGCCGCACGCCCAATTCTCGAGTCAGACAGACCATTGAAACATAACACAAATCGCGCAGATGCTGTGAAATCGAAGGAAGAGCCCAGAGTACCGAAAAACCCCTCACAGCCCCATCTGTCCTCGGGAGCCTTGTTGTTGTTGTTTGATTTCTCCCCCCCTCCACCCCCCCCCCCCTCCCCCCCCGAAAACCAAGAAGAATCCAGCAAAAGGCAGCAGAAAATTTCCTGGCCTCCCTCGGCACCGACGAGAGCGACCCTGCACTGACCGGGATACGGAAGGGTGCTCCAAGACCAACAGGGAAGATGCGTTGAGAATGTGAGAATAAGTGTGGGCTTTCGGAGGCTGTGTGGCTATGGCGAGATGATGCTCGCTCCCATCCCCTGCGACGAGGACCTCAAGACGGCGGGCTCCTCTCAAACGTATCTTCGGTGCAACATCGCAACTGGCGCCACTACTACCCCGTCTTGGGATCGATTCCTCCTACCGACCATCCCCCTCTTCTTCTGTTGTGCCCTCTCTTCATGCCAAACCGTGGGACTGGGTTGCCAAGTCTTCCGCCCCAGATGATGCTGACAATTGGATCATTCTAAATAGTGGTCTTTAATTATGGAAGGTGTCCTCCACCTGCTACTCTGATAATCTGTTGTGGAATGATATTCCCAACTGAAGTATTGGAGAATGTACCTTTTTATGCAATTAGGTACGTACCTAATTTGAACACTATTAGAGTACAGGTTATGACTGTGAACAACTAAAAATAATGCTACTTTCATTAAGATAATTTATGTTTGTTGTTTGTAATGACTTCTCTTATTTAAATGCAATAACAGTATTCGCGACAATCCCAATAATCATACCCAAATCCTGCTTATACCTCAAATTACTACTATCTCGTCACGATCAAAGACAAAGTGGACAGTTGTACAGTGAGAAGTAAAGTGATGAAAACAACCCTATAAATTAGCCAATTTTTTTTCTTTGTTCACATATTCTTATGGACTTCTCTTGCGTTCACTTTCACATTTTTTTCTGCACACTAAACTCTAAATTATTTAACTTGCCATTCTCGAATGCAAGTACACACAAAGAGTCCAATGATTTCAGAATCATATGTTCGACGTTAGACAATGCAAAACTTGATAAACAAATACTTTGCGGTTTAACTAAACTAATACAAAAAACCATCTATTTAAACAACAACACACAAATATTGAATCTGAAAGTGATGAACAATGCAATATTCAAGCTCAGTGATTCCTGAGCATCTTATCCTGATGAACCTTCCCTTCGTACACTTGTTTTTAGGGTTTCGCCTTTAGCTCACAAACATGGCGAGTTAAGGAGGAGAGACGTTGTGCGGTGCAAGGGGATGAGGGTGCCAGGCGACACCAGCCTCTGCACAAGACGGAGACACCAGTCGAGCACGCAGAAATTTCAAATAAAAATTGTTACGAACTTTTTGGTAGACTAATTGTTACGAACTTTTTCATGGGTCTGTTTCTGCATTGACGGATTTCGCGGCTGCCATCTGTTGAGCTTGCATTCGACGATTTCCTTGTGGTTTTGGACCCCTTTCATTCAGCTCACACGGCAGTTTTTCAGGAAGAGCAAAGTGTGTCTCAAGAGGGAGTGTTAGCCGCTCGTAATGGATTGCTGCACTATTGCAGAGATGGAATCCATGAGGTTTAGAGGAGTTTCTTGAGCACTGACAGTATGATTAGACGGAAAAAGGAGGTGTTGCGTGGTGGAGTTGCGAAATTCAGCGAGTACTGAGGAGATCTTTGGAATTCTCGCTCGTAATAAAGACGTGAGGGTCATGTGGCGGTAATTTCTTTTTACAGGTTGTGGAGGGGAGAAGAGAGTGATTCTTTAGAGTGGGTCGCTCGTAGAGCTTAATCTCAGAACTTTAAATTGTCTTGTATTTTTGGAGGTGTAAGTTGTGCACAACCCGCAGTGGCAGTAGAAGACGGAATTGGGTATTGAAGGTGGGCTTAGCTGGCCTTTCTGTGAACATATTGACGATATACCGTGGTCCGATAGATAGCTTGAAGATCGATCAAGGTATTTAGGTGGGACAAGAGAGAAGGCTCGACGGGTGTGGAGAGATGCGGAATGCAGGTTCGATGCCAGCCATAAGCTGCGGCCGGGAGATTATGTTGCGGAGCTACTTGAGCACGCGACCTATCTTGCCTGCTCGTTTTGTCCTCTATTCCTGCCTCAAAACGTCCTCGCTTATTCCTCTAATAACTCCACGTAGAGTGAGCATTCCACGACGCCAACTTCAGCTTGCTTCTGTAAGAAGCTGTAGTGGGAAGGCCTTGGTTCAAGATACGCCTATTGAATGGACGAGAAATCGAAGCTCTGTGAGACTATTTGCGACGGCTAGAGACACAGGGGGAAAGCAGGCCATCGAAAGTGAGGTAGAGTCTATCACTGGCGGAGACCTAGGCCCCATTGGCAAACCAGAGATATGTACGGCTGATGAATTGCATTATGTTGCCGTTCCAAAGACTACGTGGCGTCTTGCTCTCTGGCGCTATCGCCCTTCGAAATCTGTAAGATGTGTCACTGGTTCAGTATTCGCGAATTGAAGCGTATTTGTGGATTAAAATTTTCGGCTCAGTTTCTGTTTACCCCACAAGTCCTTTATACTGCGAATTATTTCGTACCTGGGGTCTTGTCCGCGTCAATTTTAGAGAATATTGAGTAAGTGCAGTTCAGAGTTCATTTCATGTTGGTTTTCAATCCCAGCAGAATGTGTTTCTTGGTGCAGGCGCCAAAGAGGAATCATCCAGTGCTTATGCTGTCGGGTATTGGAACAAATGCAATCGGGTTCGACTTGGACCCCAGTGTAAGACTTCTGTCTTTTTTCCTGCTGCATTGAGCAGATATCCAGTTTGAGATGATACCGTACATTTTAATATGTAATTAAAAAGGCGCATGTAATCATCCTCCAACAGATCGGCATTTGCAATAGTTCTAAGCTTGTCCTGCATATTGTGGATTCATGGGTCTGAGTAAGAGACAACTTTTAGGACATCTCGCGATACAGATCAGAAATTCTATCTTGAATACACTTTATTTAGGAAGCTTGAGTTCCAAGGCCATCAGAACAGAGGATCTTTGTGCCGTGCGTGTTGGATTGTTAAATTCTTTCAAAATTTCGTCATGCAATTTAATCCTTGCAAGATTGAATGAGAAACTCACTACTATTCAAATGCCGGCTGTAAGGTGTACAGTAAAGATGACGGTGGAATATTCGACTCTTAAAATTTGCGGTATTAGGGTTGAATTGATCCCTCCTCGTATCGTTTGATAGGTTTTGTAGTGGGGCTCTCCCATTGCTAGAGGCTTCCAACGATCCAAAAGCTGCAACCTCCTGTAGGGACTTTATGGTTTTTTCATTCTTAGATGCTTCATTGTTGGAAGCTTCTACCCATGGGGTAATTCCACTGCGAAACTCACTATCTTGAAAGCCACATGAATGTCTGGAGAACAGATTATTCAATTCTATTTGCAACCTGCGATTTCATCAACAATCACTTCTCTGTTGTATACTATTTGTAGGATTCAATCAGCCGAACCTAGATGCAGGTTGTTTGGGACCTAAGAAACTTCAAGGAAAAGTGCGCAGAGACTGTGTTCTGTGGAATTCCAGCCCACTTATGCAGTAGCTTTTCTCTACAGGCATCATTGGCGCGTCATCTAGCAGCAGCAGGATTTGATTCATGGATTTTAGAAGTTCGGGGATCGGGACTTAGCAAGCGAGAAGGGGAGCCAACGTCCAGCGAACTTGGTGGGACTGATGGGGCTCTTAATGGAGCCGTTCAAGATGCATTCGTCCAAGCCACCGTGAAATCTGCCACAAAAGCAGCCGAAAAGAAGGGAAATGGTGCTGTTGCACAGGAGAAGAATGAGAACCCTCTGAAGCCGCAATCCAATGCATTGGCAAAAGTCGATAAGTCCTCCAAGGAAGAAGATTCGGTAGCATCTCGGATGACCAGTAGAATAACCCAGATATCACAGACTCTGAGAAGCTTGGTTAGCGAAGGACAATCCCGGGTCTCCGTAGCTAACCTTTTAGAGCAGGTAAAAGCTGGTTTCACCCAATATGATGTTGTCAATCACTTCAGTTCATTTTCAGGATACTGTCAAATGCGTGTTTCAAGAACCGCACTCGGTCGCACAATTTCGGATCAGGTTCAGCCACGTATGATTCTCATTAAATTTACTAAGACTTGTTAAACTGCAATGCAGGTTACTTCTCTGCTGGAGGATAAGGTGCTGAATGAGCGATTTGAGAATCTTCGTGAGAGGCTTACAGCCCTGTTGGAGGGACCACAAACGAACTCTGTGGCATCTCAGGTTGCGGAATTCAGTAATAGTGTTACAGCGTTGCTGGAGGAAGGACAACGCTCTGTTACTCCAAGCGTTACCAGCTTGCAAGTAGGAATTCATTGCTTACATGCGTAAAATTGTACTCGCTTGCACAAAATTGTTCACAGCGTTCACAGTTGGGACATTTTAGGTTTTTAAAGTCGTTGTGTAATCATTTTAGGATTTCGAGTGTCCCGCAGTGATCCAGAATGTGACTTGAATGATAGTGCATTGAAACAACACAGCTTGCCGTGCAAATGCATGTCTAATAGGGCACAACAGGTCAAAAGTTAGTCTCTAGGAAAGATCATTAGGATTTATCTTTTTTCTACGTTTATTTTTTCTTTCCTTTTTTCCCTTTTTGGGGGTAGCAGATGCGGCCTAGGTTTCTCAATACTTTAGATTTATATTTCTCATTGAACTGATTTGCAACTTGTCTGAAAACTAAATCTTTCACTTGGCATGTCTTTACAGGAAAGATTAACCGCAACAATTACCGAGTTTCAGGAGGTCCTTGAATTGATTGCCAAGTATGACTGGGATTTTGACACTTATCTTCAAGAGGATGTTCCAGCTGCTGTGAGTTCCAGCAACCCGCCATAGCTAGTTTTCTGGCTGAGGTCTTTCACTAGTCCTGAATTGGTTAATATTTTTGGAAGTTCCATCTTCCAGATGATAAGCTTCAATTTCAATGCGCTACAGAGGTACTTCGGTCGAGTTCATAATTAATCATGCTTACAAGTGGAATCTCAGTCTAGCAAATATACAGTCACATATAATGTTAGAAATGTATTTCCCAGGGTCTAGGATCTTAAAGGGGACACGACCTGGCCACTTGCTGTTACTAAGAGAAAAAAAGAAAAGAAAAGTGCTCATTTTCTGCAGAACTATGTCATTGCCCTATGCAGATGGAATATGTAATCAATCATACAGGATCTCCCGATGGGAAAGTCTTGGGAGTGGGTCATTCTATGGGTGGTATTCTCCTGTATGCTATGCTGGCCATTCGCGGTAGGTTTGATCACTTATCTTTTGGGTCGAAGAAAATCTGAAAATAAAAATAAGTATAAAAATCCGTTCTTTTTTACTTTCATTATCTTGCTTACTTAGAGACGTTGTACACTAAGAAATGTCAAAAAATCATGCGTGGTATTTTCGTGGTTCTGTTCTCCATACCAAACATGTTCATTCATAACAAAAGTTACGAAGCATGGTGCGAATGGTTTTTCATGTTTGTGGTTGACAGAAGAAAGAGCAGGACTTGCTGGAGCGGTATCACTGGCATCATCATTGGATTATGCGGTGTCTGATACCTCACTTAAGATGCTTCTACCTCTGGTAAGTTTTCAGCATTGGAAATGTTGGCAAAATTGTGCACACGCTGTTGTACTTGCTTCTCCTCTTTAGGTTTACCTCCTCCTGGTACATAATCTGAGTCTTCGAGGATTGGCTGAAACTTATTATGCCTTGTGCTTATATTATGATGAAGGAGATATGCTTAAATGGTGTTTCAAATTGCAGACAGATCCTGCGCAAAGGTTGAATGTACCTGTGGTTCCTTTAGGAGCATTGATGACTGCAATCCATCCACTTTCAACACGTCCTCCATACGCTTTGGCCTACTTGGGCTACCAAGTCTCTGCCCGTTCAATGATGGAACCCGAACTTTTCAAGAAGCTAGTTTGCAACAATTTCTGTAAGTTTTTGTGCCAGATTCCCAAGGCTATGGCAGTCATATTTTCGCATTAATTCCTAGATTATTTTTTTCTAAATATCCTTGTCTAATTATGTGTGCATTAGGTACAATTCCTGTAAAGTTGTTATTACAATTAGCAACTGTCTTTAAGCCTGGAGGCTTGCAGAACCGAGACGGCACCGTGAAGTATATGGAACGTCTCCATAGCTGCAAAGTCCCTGTGCTTGCTGTTGCTGGCGACGAAGACCTCATCTGTCCGCCGATAGCAGTATCTGGTAAGCAACGTGCATACGCTATTTTATAGACAGAAATACGAAGGTTTGGCGTGTTTCAGCTTTGTGTTTCCAGTTAGCTGAGGTGTTGGTGAAGCATATGTTGAAGCCATGGTTTTTTCGCGGTTCATCATGTATGCAAACTAGTGGTCCGACTATTGCTACTAAGTGCCTGCCTGCTCTCAGATGTCTAGGCGATGTATATTCAATGTAAGATATTATTTTTTCTTAATTTTTAAAGAGGAAGGCAGTTGTCTTGACACGAATAGCTTTGAGCATCACTGCCATTATATCTTCAGCTCATGATATTTTAAACACGTTGTGTCTCTGTTTCTTCCAGACACGTTAAAAGTTTTTCCACAAGCCAATGTAACCTACAAACTCTTCGGTGGTGAGGATGATCGACATTATGGCCACTATGATCTTCTTTGTTCTCGTACAGTAAGTTTCTTGTTCGGGCTTCCCTTCGATATTTCCTTTCATTTGGAGTCTTTCCTTCACTTCTGCTATTCTGCTCCAATTTTTCCTGAAATTTCTGTCACGAGGCTGAAAATATTTACATCTTTTGGAACACAAACCCACGCTTGAGGTACGTTGTATCTTCAAATAATACTTCAGGCACCATCTAACATAGATACCACTCATTATTTTACAGGCAAAGCGAGAAGTATACCCGGTCATTACAGACTTCCTGGTCAAGTGCGACAATACTAAGGTTGACTCAAGTGGATAGGTTTCAGCTTTAGAATGTTTCAGCTTTGTGCAGGTGGCTATATGTTGCGGAGACGCGCTCTCTGGGGCATGAATGATACCTATTTCTGAGTTGCCTTTGAGTTAATTTTAATGAGATGAAAGTAGGTCCGATCAGTTTCCTCATGTGGACATTTGAAAATCGTTGCAAAATTTTTAAATAAGGGTTTCTGGCGGTTCCCATGATCACTATTTTGTAATGATTTGAAGTTCACTTCAAACATTCAAAATTTGTTGGCATCAATATGTTCCGAAGAATCAGAACAATTGTTTTAGACGTAGACTGTTCAACAGTAGGATAGGTGGTGAATAGCTGTGATGATACCCCGAGAAGCGCTTCTCAGGAAAATTTCTAAGAACTTTGTTCACAACACAGCACACGTATTATCCAAGATGGAATTAGAAGAAAATTTCTGAAGAGGACACAACTAAGATCAAAGGTATATAAAAGTTGTACAGAGAAGCATTAAGGAGAATAGGATGAGAACTGGAGATTCTACACCATCAAAAGCACAAAGCATTACAATATATAGATCTGTGTGAAGAAATCAACGGTAAGTAGTTCTTTAAAATAGAATTCAAATTTTCATGACATGGACTTTTCCACTTTGATGGACTGTGAATATGTAAAATGAATACAAGCCTACAGTACAGGTATGAATTTGCATGTATACAGGGATTTTGTTTGTTTGTTTGTTTTTTTTTTTTTTTTTGCATGAAATATGATAAATAAATAAATAAAATACGTCACTTCCTGTCACATGTGTAACGTAAGAGATATTTATTCTCCATATTTGTGAACTCTTAAGGGTTGCCCTGTTTGAGGAATGCATCAGGTAATTTTCATGGCGTGTTGTGCAACACAGCACAAGGTAGCAGATGTGGTGCACGTTGAGGTAGCAACTATTTTAGTAATTTGTACAAGAATCATAGGACATAACATAGTTATTAACTTGAAAATCCCCAAAATCTTCCATGGAGTTCAATTGTATGGGAATAAAGGCGTGATAGGAAACGTAATAGGGCAGCAACTAGATCTTCAACAACAATCAGGATATTCAACCACTAAGAATTCCCAAGGTAAACAAGATGAGCACTTCCGATGTATTTTATAGATGTATAAATAAAAAGAAATTGAATTGAGTTATATCTCTTGTTAACCACATTACATTTCAATAGCTTGAAAGCTTTAAGTTAAATGAAAAATTTAATGATCGGCTGTAATCTTTCATTTTGTAGAATTTCAATCAATTTAGCGTGCATCTTTAAATTGGTTGTTTGCAAGATGTATTTTGATGGTTTTTGGTGCACCTTTGTTTTATCTTTTGCAGCGTTTGCAATAGAGAAATTTAGAGGTGTCTTCGTACAGTGCATTCAGAAAATAAGCTCAATATTCTGCTGTTGTGCAGCAAGCTTGCAGCCTTGTGATGAAGGAGACGTAAAGTTTGGTGGCTGAAATAGTCATTGCGATTCTGACTACAACTAATCCTCGTTGTAAAGATCTTCATCGGAATCCTGTCCACAAGCTACTGGCGAGGCAAACTTATGAAAGTGTGATTGCTGCCCTTGACGATACATCGATGTTGATATGCTAATGGCCCTTTGATCAAGACCGATACAAAGACAATGTTGATTGTTGTAGACGAATCGAGGAAAGTTCATATGGGTCCTCCCCAAGATCGAATCTCCAAAATAGTGAGTGATCTCGTCCGAAAAGTAAAGCAATTTCGATGACGTGAAACACTGGAAGCTCTTTGACAAGCATTCACTTGGGTCCTTCACTTGATACATAAAAATTCCGCTGAGAATCTCTGTTTGCAATATAGTGTTAACTCAGTTTCTAATCGGTTAAACCTGGGTTGAATGATTTTCGGGCATGTTTCAATCCTCTAGAAAACGATCTCAAAGCTCTTCGTTAGTGACGGGGTTTACGTAAGCAACTCATCACCACAGAAGTGTTACATGGCAGATGGTTGGCTAGGTATGGTGAACATTGAACGAACTTGAAACACCTAAGATTCATTCCTGGTTATCACGAACGTGGTCAAGAAGAGTCATTTCCAGTATATTCGGTGACGTAACGACGGGTGTCAACTTGGTTAATTAGAAAAACATAAAGGTTTTTGTTTCGAATTAATCTTATATAAACAAAATTGATGCAAACTGAGTGTTTCCAGACCGAAATCATTAAGTAGTACTTGTGACTTAGGCTATCTTAACTGACTTAGAAGTTGCAATTCTATAATATTTGGGTAACAGTAATTGTTTTATGCTAATACTCCAATGTCAATAAATGTTTCCAGCTTCAACGTGGATGATTTATTAAGCCTGTTTTATTTTCATCTTGGAGCGTGTAATTTCATTGCAAAATGGATTATGCGTAAATTAAGATAGTAGCAAAGAGAAACATGTTGTTCATGTTCGAACTCTTCGAGTAAATCAGAAAAAAGCAACATTCCTACTTACCAACAGGTGAACATTGTTGAAAATACAAGCTTGAGGATCCAAAAGCCCAACCAACAAGAACTGTTTAAGAAAATATATGTTTTGAGTTGGTCACCTTGACCGTCAGCTCGGTAAAAAGGATGTGATCACAATGGCCCAGGTAGAGTCTCTCAGAGAATTTTGTCTTAAATCTAGGAGAATCCAGCTACACTCCGCGGCAGTGAGATGATCCAAAGTAGATCTACCTCTCTTCGTGCTTGCTACAGAGTAAATCTCATATGTTCTATCCAAAAAAATTCACACAAAGCACAGCATGTGGAAAATCAAAATGCTCTCATTGCGTGTACTCATATGCAAAGGATTAAGATTGCAACAAGATTGCTGAGTTCAGGGTTGTTGGTGACTGTCGATGTAACCATTGTCAACTAAAACCTTCTCACGTTTGGCTCTCTCCAAATCACTATCCACCATCATGGCTACCAACTGCTTGAAGTTAACCTTGGGCTGCCAACCCAGTAACTCTCTAGCCTTCTGGGCTGATCCTCTAAGATTATCCACTTCGGAAGGACGGAAATACCTGAAACATACGAAAAACACAACTTGTCAGTATTTCAAGTTCCCAAGCATTGCAATTTAGCCGTTGAAGGAAACCAGTTCGATACTTCGTAAAGTTCACGACATGTCGAAATTTGTGAAAGCAATGAACTGAATCTGAAATGAGAACTGACCTTGGATCGATCTCAACATGATCCTTCCAATTGAGACCTACATAACCAAAGGCTTCCTCCAAAAACTCCTCGACAGTGTAAGAGTTCTCAGTGGCAAGAACGTAGTCATCAGGCTTGTCTTGCTGCAACATGAGCCACATGCCCTCCACGTAGTCTCCAGCAAATCCCCAATCACGAGAGGCCTTCAGGTTTCCAAGGAAAAGCTTCTTCTGAAGTCCAATCTTGATGCGGCCAATTGCGCGGGTAATCTTCCTGGTGACAAAGTTCTCACCCCTGCGTGGAGACTCGTGGTTGAAAAGAATCCCATTGCAAGCAAACAGGCCGTAGGCCTCCCTGTAGTTCACTGTGTAAAAGTGAGCAGCTACCTTGGCAACGGCATAAGGGCTGCGGGGATGAAATACTGTAGTCTCATCCTGGGGAGGGGGAGTGGCACCATACATCTCTGAGGACCCAGCTTGGTAATACTTCACCTGACAAGATTCAAAAAGGTGGATGAGAAACAATGCACAGTTAATGTTGAGCAGCTTAGCTGAACACCAGTCTTGAATAGTAATACATATAGACATCCATTTTAATCAGCGGGGACTTGAAGATAGGGCAATTTGGTTAGATGTTTGAGTTACTAGACTTACTAGGCGTCCTGTACTCTCGACGTGAATGCGAACAGCTTCTAGGAGCCTCAAAGCTCCAGTGGCAACAACATCAGCTGTGTAATCCGGATTCTCAAAAGAAACACCAACGTGAGACTGAGCACCCAAATTATAGACCTCATCAGGACAAATAGTGTCCACCCACTTGCGCAGAGAGGAGGCGTCTGAAAGATCACCATAATGCAATTTCATACGCGCACTAGAGTTGTGAGGGTCAATGTAGATATGCTCAAGTCGCTGCGTGTTGAAGTTCGAGGATCTTCTAATAATGCCATGTACTTCGTACCCTTTCTTGAGGAGGAACTCCGTTAAGTAAGATCCATCCTGGCCAGTGATACCTGTAATGAGCGCCTTCTTCAGAGGTGCGTTTTCTGGCGCCATACTTACCAGATCTGTGAAAGCTGCAGCAGACATAATCACCACGTAACTAAAGGGTCACGAAAACCTCCAAAATTTCCCTTACATCACTTCGAGAAGGCAGGATGTAAAGATCTACACTGCAACAACAATCAATCCTCGAGAACCGCACTCACCTGACCACGATAACGCGACATAAAATCTCACAAAGCAGACAAAGAGAATTGAGATGTACGAGACACGTAACAACCCTGAAGCTACGAACATGTCGAACTACCCATTTCCAAGAATCATTAATCAAGAACACAACAACATCCCACATTTCTCAAACAACATACAAATTCCATAAAACTGTGAGAAGAAAAAAGCGAACAAACGACTCAAAGTCGAAACTGCAATGGCGATCCAGCGAATGTCAACAAAAGCCCCAACTCTCTCACCTGCTCTTCAGATACCACTGACCCACTTCAATCCAGTAAATCAAACCCCCTCCCACAAGCACACTTCCGCGTTCACAGTTCCACACACATGGGTAATGAACGAATTCAGCGCTTCAAATACAACCTCAACAATACCATTACCAAGAATAAAATAATGAAAAGGGTATCCTTACCAGTCGGCTTGTGTGCCATGACGACGTACCCAGCAACAATCCAAAAATAATGCCCACGTTTTCACGAGTCGTGCAGCTCCACACCGAAACGTGGAATTCTTGCCCCGACCCGAAGTGTCTAATCTCGGAACCCGGATCCCACACCTTCTGAAATCCACCTTCCAAATCTCTCCACCTACACGGCTCACGTCTCACACAAACCCAAGATTTGAATTATAAAACAAAACCCATGGAACAGTGCGCTGAAGAAATGGAGATCAATGGACAAGAACGGGGTCGGATTCCAGTTGGGACTCAATCGCAGTTTCAATTGGCTTTGCTGACAATCCCCTTTCTCTAATTCTGGGCATCGGCGCAAACGGGCTCGCTCATAAAACCACTCACAGCCTCGGCATCGTCCTCCAACCCCCCACTAGTGAGTAGGGACTAGTGAGTAGTGAAGTCACTACACTGATTCATTAGTGTGTTACTAATTTACTATCGGCAGCTGGAATATCCGAGCTCAAGTTGTTGCGGAGTTGCGTGGAAGTTGGATTCTATAAGCTTTTTCTTTTTTCTGATTATTCCTTTTGCTTTTATTTATCTATTTATTTATTTATCTTCTGTGCACCAGAGTTGATCATTTTGGATTTGGTGCATCTTCTTGTGCGATGCCTTAAACCAATTATCTCCACTAAGTAATTTAATGTTGTAGTGTTTGGAAATTTTAATTTAATTTTTTTATTGTTCTTTTGGTTTTTTATTTATTTTTATTTATTATTGATAATATTTGAAAGATGATGTTATTAATGTCATATATATACATATTTATCTAAATAAGAAGTGTTAGATAGAAAGTAAATATAAATAGGTTTGATATTATCTTATAGCAAAGTTTCTTAGAAGCTTTGTAGATGCATATTTATCTTTATACATATTTTTATGGTTGATTGGTAAGATAAACACTTAATTAATAAGTTAGCCTTATATTGCACATATGGGTATTTTGTGATAAAAACTCAGAATGTGACACGCATGTAATAAACTTGTCTTGCAAGTTAAGACACATGTCTTATAAATTGAACACATGTTTGAAGTCTTATAAAATGTTGCTATATAGCTCTTAGTTAGATAGTATACACGGAGACAAGAGTGAAGCTTTCTTCACTCTTAATAACACCTTTCTAATCTTTAGTCTTGTTTCAGGACTTAAAAGTTTTTTTTGTCTTTGGCAATGGCAATTTTGATTTAATATTATACCACCTTAGAGTGGTTCTCTAGTCTTTTAAAGTGACACAAGAGTGTATTGATCTTTTAATTCTTTGAGATTCATGTTCTTAATAATTTGACAAGAATGCTAAATCATTTTATATATTATATTTTTAGAAGTGAATAAATTATTCTACTACCATTATTGTATTTTGAAGATTGTGGATCATGAATCTTTAAAGTAACATTTAATTTTGTAACATTGATTGTTTTTCTTAAAAAAAGAAAATTATTCTTCTTTATGAAAATTTATATTTGGTATTAGAGATTATAGATTATATTCCTCTAATTTGACTTGTGAATTTATTTGAGTTGTTTATGAAGGAAAAAATTATGGATGCTAGTGTTAGTAGAAGTGAAAATAAATTTGCAACAACTGCAGATCTTCACGAGCTTGTCAACACTCTTAAGATAGAAAACTTACATATTTTCAACATGAATCATGGAGGTATTATTTATATATTCATAAAAAAAGTCAACAATGAAATTCCAAGACTATGCCAAAAGAATTAGCAATTGAAAGAAGTAAATAAATCAAGTTTATAATCAAATCTCAGAAGGCTCGCTACTACAAGTATGAGAGAAGCAAAGATATGTATGTCAAAGAAGTTTGATGGAACAAGATCAAATGTTTTGAGAATTTCTACAATAATTGAAGGTTTATTTAAGGTTGCATCATTTCTAATTTCTTCATGGATTTACTCAAGTAGGATTTATAGGTGCACTTCTAATAGGGAGTCCTCTCTCTTGGTTTGCACCTTTGATGAAAAAGGATTTATAATTACTCTATGATTTAAATTCATTCTTGAAAGTATTTATGACCACATTTAGAGAAAGTATTTGAAAAAGGATAGTAGAAACAAAACTTGTATCTTTACAACAACAATTATGTTTAGCCACAATATATACTATTAAATTCTAAAACCTTACTTGTAACATTGTCAAGAGAACAAGCTTTTTTAAGAAAAGACAAAGTCATTGATTGCAAGTGGGTTGTAAGAAAGTATAATATTATCCAAATGAACTCAAAGATAAAATGAAAATCCAAAGGCTAAATATAAATTTTAAATTAAGTTCTTTTTTGTACTAAAATATATCCAATTCTTAATTTTAATCTCAAATCCAAATCTCTTCTCACTAAAATATCTATAACTCATTTAATACTTAATTAATATAAATAAAGTTTAGTTCATAGAATTTAATTCAAGTCATAAATTTCAAAATATTAAAATCAATAAATAAGTTTCAAAGAAATTGAGAACCAAACTAAGAAAAAATTGGCCCCTTGCTATAGTTGCAGCCCTTAAAACTCCTGTTTATAAATTTGATTAGTTCTTCTTTATCATAGCTTTATTTTTTGCATGCTAAGGCTTATGTCATGATTATACAAGTATATAGAATTAAGTAAAAATAGATTAATTTCATAATATCTTTTAGAAAAACTTCCTAGAAGCTTCTTAGACATTGTTTTGACTTTACATATGTTTTTAGTTGATTGATAGGTTAGAAACTTGGTCAACAAGCTATCCATGTACTACATATGTTGGTAACTTATGGAACAAGTTTTTATGTGGTGGCCATATAAAAAAATTGCTTTGCAAGTCAAGATATGTGTCATGCAAAGTCAATATATTTTTGAGGTCCTATAGAATGTCGCCATATAGATTTTAGGTAGATAGAATATATAGAGGCAAGAGTGAATCCTTCTTCACTTTTATAAATTCTTTTCTTGCTTCTAGTCTAGATTCAAGAGTCTTTAATTTCCTTATCATTTGGCAATAGTCATTCCACTTTCTTTTTAATATATATACTTATTTATTTTTATTTTTTTATATTTATTTATTTACTTTCATGAAGTTCTTGTCTATGATAGATTGAAAAGAATACACTTACAATATTAGAGCCTTTTCTTTTTTTAATTAAAAATAGATTTTTTTTTTTTTTAATAAGACATAGGCGTATAAGAAGTTATGGAGTATCCTTTTTTAAACTGATATTATTTTTAGTATCTTCTATGATGTCCAGTTCTTTCTTCTATAAGACTTGAGCAAAATAAGATATTTTTTTTTCTAAATATTATCATGGCATAGCTTATTGAAATGAAGAGTGCAATGGCATAAATATAAGAATAATTGAAGAAGTTATTGATTGCGATGCATCAACTTAGTTTACCACCACAAGAAGCAATAAGAATGGCAAAAAATGAAGTTATAGATATGATTGAAATTACTTCAACATATGCACCAAATCATGTCCTTTCTCTTATAGTAGAACATCTTTTTAGTATTAGAAAACTAAAGGTTATCCTACCTAAGAAGATTAATGACACAAGATCCAAGTTAAGAGGATTTATCAATTAAGTATAACTTGTGATTGAACTTCAATTCCAAAGCTATCCAATTCCAGAATCACAAGTTAGATTCATTGATACACTTCTTTCAGATTCAACAATATTATAGTTTTCATCTTTTTTTGAATGACAAGATCCAATATTGGATAATTTGAAGGCTTTTTTAGTAGAGTTTCGATCCATGTATGAAAAAAATGATGCAACTTGTGTTGAAACCAAAAAGATCCATATTTTGCAACAAAGCAATCAATTTGTAACATTATATGCTTCACAATTTTGATAACTTGGAATTAATATCGAATAGGATGATGATGTACTTATTAGCCAATGTCTCTATGAATTACAATATTGTCATGGACATACATATTTATCTTGATAATTATCTAAATAATAAGAATATGTAGAAATAACTCAAAATAGATAAATATGATATTATCTTGTAGAAAGTTTCCTAGAAGTTTTATAGACACTGCTTTGTCTTTATACATGTTTATAGGTGATTGATAGGTTGAAAACTTGGCCAATAAAGAGGCCACATGTCGACATGTTGACCACTTGTAGTACAAGTTGGATATATGGTGCACATCTAAGAAACTTGCATTGTAAATTAGATATGTGTCCTGCAAGTTGGATGCGTATTAGAGGTCATATAGTATGTTATTACATATTTCTTAGTTAAGTAGTATATATAAAGGCAAGAGTGAGGTCTCCTTACTCTTATCAACTCCTTTCTTACTTTTAGTCTAATTTCTATAGTCTTATGTTTTCTAATCTTTGGCGATAGCCATTCCAATTCTTTATTGAATATAAATATTTTTTTTATTTTATCACTTTCTTTTTGACACAAATTCTATGAATTTATATATCTTCTTTCAGTTTGTATCCTTGAAATATTGACAAGAATGCACATACAATATCAAGGCTTTGTCCTTTCTTGATTAAGAATCGATTATTTGTTTTTATTGATAAGCCATAATCGTATTAGAAGTTGTAAATTACCTTCCTCTAAACTAATATTATTATTATTTTTTTTATTTTTTGATTCTTGAATATTATATTTTGTGAGAATAGACACTTTTTTTTTTTTTTATTATGCTAACATGAAAAAGCTTGCTGAAATGAAGAGTGCAATGGTTCAAATGCAAGAACAAATGAGAGAATTAATGCTTGCAATGCATCAACTTAGTATACTACCACAAGGAGCAACAAGATTATCATGCAATGAAGATATAGAGATGATTGGAGTTGCTTCAACATCTATACCAAGCCATACTATTGCTCCTACAATGGAACATTGTTCAAGTTATAAAGAACCAAAAATCAAATTATTTAAGAAATTTGATGGCACAAGATCTAAGTTTCAAAGATTCATGAATCAAGTACAACTAATGATTGAACTACAACCTCAAAGTTATCTAACTCAAAGATTACAAGTTAGGTTTATTAAAACACTACTTTTAGGTTCTGCTTTATCATGGTTTTCATCATTTCTTAAATGACGTGATTCAATATTGAATAATTTGGAAGCACTCTTATTGGAGTTTCGATCTATATATGGAGAACATGATGCAATCTATGTTGCAACCAACAAGATTTGTATCTTGTCATAAAAAAGGTAATTAGTGACATTATATGCTTTACAATTTTGATAATTAGCAAAAAATATCAAGTGGGATGATGCAACACTTATCAACCAATTTTTCTATAGATTACAATATGAAGTAAAGAAATTGATTCTTAATTTATTTGATCTTCAGACATTGGATCAAGCAATTAACTTTGTTGTGAAATGTGATTATCGGCTTTTTGAGTTTTGATCTAAGAATCGCATAAGAAAATCTCAATATTATTATAATTCAATAACAACACCAATGACTTTTCAATCTAAATATTTCAAAGTAGAAGACATGCAAATTGATGAAGTACATTTTAAACCTCTTACCGAACAAGAAAAGATTCATCGACATCAAGAAAGACTATATTTATATTGTGGAGAAGCTAAGCACACTGCTCAATATTGTCTAAAGAAATGACGTAACTACAAAATGAATAATATTGCTGTCAAAGATGAAAACATGTCAAAAAAAAAAAAAAATTGTTTAACTATAATAGAAACCATGTGGCTGAAATCTTGTAAAATTCCTAATGAAAGTCCTAATCTCTCCTTAGAACCCTCTCCTTGTTTTATAATAGATGTGTGTTTAGAATCTAATAATTTCAAAGCCTTTGCCTTAATAGATTCAAGAGCCTCAGCTTGTTTTTTCGATGAAGAATTTGTTAAAAGTCATAATATATAGTTAGTACAAAAAACTAAACTTGTACACATAGAAGTCATAGACGATCATCCATTATCTTTTGGAGATGTTACTCATAAAACACTTCTTATAGATATAGTAATAAATAGTTATAATAGTTGCATAATTTTTAATATTATTAGATTTCTCTCTTATCTAGTTATTTTAGGTTTATTGTGGCTAGAAAAATATAAGCCTATAATAGATTAGATTTCTTGTAAACTTAAATTTTCTTCAAACATCATTAAGAATTTTTCTAATCTAATAGAAAGTCATGAATCTAATATAGTTAAACCTGTACTTGTAGGTACAAAACCTTTTTTACATGGTGCAAAAGAAAGATCATCTTTTGTTATCTATGCCACATTCATTTTAAATGATAGAAAGATTTCAAGTAAAATTCTAAGTCAATATCAAGATTTTTAAGATATTTTTGAGAAGAAGAATGCACATATTTTCTTAGAGCATCGTCCATATGATTGCTCAATCAATCTTAAAGAAAGAACTCAGTCGCCATTTGGTCCAATCTATAGTTTATAACAAAATGAGTTGGCTGAACTCAAGAAATATATTGATGAGAACTTGGCCAAAAATTTCATATACCATTCAAAATCTCTTGCTCGAGCTCCTATCTTATTTGTGAAGAAAAATGATGGATCATTGCGAATATGTGTGGATTATCAAGAATTCAACAAGATTACCATCAAAAATAGATATCCTTTGTCTTTGATATCTGGACTTCTTAATTAATTAAATCAAGCTAAGATCTATATAAAAATAGATCTATGAGGAGCGTATAATCTGGTCCGCATTAAAAAAAGAGATGAATAGAAGTTTGCATTTCGAACAAGGTATAGACACTTTGAATATAATGTCATGCCTTTTGCACTCATGAATGTATCAATTGCTTTTCAATATCTTATGAATGATATTTTTTGTGAGTTTTTGGATGATTTTTTTGTCTGTTATTTGGACAACATTTTAATCTATTCTAAGAACATAGAAGAACATGAAGTTCATGTTTGTTATGTGTTACAAAAACTTAGAGATATGGGATTGTATACCAAGATGGAAAAGTATGTATTTCAGACTACTCAAGTTGACTTCTTAAGATACATCATTTCAAACAATGGTCTAATGATGGATCATAAAAAAAATTACACAATTATGCACTTAAAGATTTTAAAAACAATAAAAGATGTACAATGCTTTTTGGGATTTGTCAATTACTATTGGATCTTCATTAAGAACTTTTCTTAAGTTGTAGCACCACTTACATACATAACTTGTAAAGACAATCTTGAGTGGAGTAAAGAAGTAGAAACATCATTTCAAGCTTTTAAAAAAGCTTTTATTTCTTCACCAATCCTGCATTGCGTCGACTTCTCCAAAGCATTTTTTATGGAAACAGATGCATCTAACTTTGCCTTAGGTGTAGTCTTGTCTCAAATAGGAGTAGGTGGCAAACTTCATCCAATAGCTTTTCATTCAAGAAAATTTTTATCAGTTGAGATTAATTATAAAATCCACAATAAGAAACTTTTTGCAATTGTGGATTCTTTTCAAAAATGGCATCATTATTTAGAAGGCACTTCAAGTCTAGTCACTATGTATATGGATCACAAAAACCTCGAGTATTTCATATCATTACATATTTTGAATTGTCGCCAAGCTCGTTGAAGCATGTCTTTATTAAGATTTGAGTTCAATATTATTTATTGGCTAGGAAAACAATAAGGTTTCTTTGATGCCTTTTCTAGACGTTCTTATCTTACACCAAAAGAAGGAAAAGCAACATTTGACTAACAAAATATAATTTTATTGAAGCTAGAATAATTTCATCTCTAAGCAATGAAATCAACATTGATTGTTGATTTGACTTTTCTCAAGCAGATCTAAGCAAGTATGTCCTTAGACCTTCTTGTTCAAGATATTAAAAAAATTCTTCTAAATCTCAAGATACTTCTAAGTTTGAGTTTAAGGAGGATCTATTCTATTTTGAAGGACGTTTATATATTCCAGAGAAGAAGCATGATTACATGTTCTTGAAGTTCATGACAATTTTTCTATAGTAGGATATTTTGGATATAATAAGACTTTGGAGCTTATATCTAGAGATTTTTGGTGGCCTCAAAATTGGAAGGATATTAAAGAATTTGTGTAGACATGTGATTTTTTTTTAAGATCAAAAACTCCTCAACATCGACCTTATGGACTCTTCCAACCATTACCTATATCAAAACAACCATGGTCTTCTGTCTTTATGGATTTTATTACGGATCTTCAAATTTCAAATTCATATGATTTCATATTCGTGATTGTAGATTATTTCATCAAGATGGAATATTTTGTACCATATACAAAATTTATCACAAGTGAAAGAACAACTAAACTCTTCTTTGACAACATCTATTGCTATCATGGATTACTAAGGGATATTATATCAAACAGAGGAACATAATTTTTATAAAGACTTTAGAAAACTCTTTTCAATATATTAAATATAGATATAAAATTATCTTTGGCTTTTCACCTTCATATTGATAGACAAACAGAATGGATAAACCAAGTCTTTGAGCAAAATTTGAGATGTACTATCAATTATCAACAAAATGATTGGACAATTCTTAGGCATTGGCAGAGTTTGCTTACAATAATTCGTTACATTTTTTTATTCAAAAAACACCTTTCTTTGCCAATTATGCTTATCATCCATGATTTGATACTTTTAACTTTTTAAAAGTTGATAATCCAATAGTGGAAGATGTGGCAAATCAATTGCCAAAGCTACATGCAATAATAAAAGTACAATTAAAGGAGCTCAAGAACAACAAAAAGCCATTATAAATGTCTATTGCAAGGAACAACCTCAATTCGATGTAGGGGATAATATATGGTTACTTTGTCGTAATATTAAAATTATTCATCTTTGTGACAAGCTAGATTATGATAAGCTTGGACTATTCCTCATTTGTAAAAAAATCAATCTAGTTGCTTATCGATTACACCTATCGGAGTCTATGAAAATCCATCATGTCTTCCTGTATTTTTATTTAAGCCATACAAGACAATGGATATATAAGGAAGGATACAAATGCCATCACCTCCTATAGAAGTGGAGAATAATGAAGAATTCGAGGTAGAAGAAGTTTTAGATTCAAGGCGGCATCAAAATAGGTTAGAATATCTAGTACATTGACATAGATATGACATTAATGAATGCACATGGGAGCCATACAAGAATCTAGTAAATACATGAGTCAAAGTTAAAGCGTTTCATTAACGACATCCATCAAAAGCAAGATGAAGAGTCAAGAATTTTTTTACTATAAAACAAAGCAAGCCCAATAGAGATTTCATTCTATATTGTATCATCATTTCTTTGGATTTTTTAAGACATAGGAGAAGGAGGACAAATAACTAGCAGATTCAACTCAATAGCTATCATTTGTTGAGCTACCAAACAAGATATTGTGACTATCAAAACCTTTGAGATGACAAAATCAAGATGAAAATCCTCAAGAATGACATGTTCTTCTTTAAATAAATGGCGAGATACAACGCATTTGGTACTACAACCTTGGAAGAAACTCCCAATGTTTAGTGATACTTTTGGAGGTACGAACCACTCTTGATGGTATTACTAATGTTTTGTTTGAAAGAAGTTATGAAGGCCTCAATAATAATCAAATATCAAGGTGGACTTCTTGCTCTGATATGGAATATTATCCATGGTTGAAGAGACCTATCAACTACCTTCAAAGGGAATAAAGATCAGAGTACAAGACAAATATAGTTTAGCATATCTTGGACTTTATCAATATGTAATTACCGATCTTCATGGAACTCATCCCTAGAAGGGGGGAGGTAATGTCATGGACATACATATTTATTTTGATAATTAGATAGATAATAAGAATATATAGAAGTAACTCAAAGTAGATAAATATGATATTATTTTGTGGAAAGCTTCTTAGAAGCTTCATAGATGTTGTTTTACCTTTATACATATCTATAGGTGATTGGTAGGTTAAAACTTGGCCAACAAGGAGGCCACGTATTGATGTGTTGACCACTTCTAGTATAAGTTGGACATATAGTGCTTACATAGAAAACTTGCTTTATAAATTAGACATGTGTCTTGCGAGTTGGACGCATATTAGAGGTCCTATAGCCTGTTGTTACATATTTCTTAATTAAGTAATATATATAGAGACAAAAATGAGACCTTCTTCACTCTTATCAACTCCTTTCTTACTTTTAGTCTAGTTTTTATAGTCTCATGTTTTCTAGTCTTTGGCAATAGCTATTTCAATTTTTTCTTGAATATACATATTTTTTTCTATTTTTTTATTTTTTTTTGACACAAATTTTATGAATTTATATATCTTCTTCAAATTTGTGTCCTTGACAAATATGAGATAAAGAAATTAATGCTCAACTTACTTGATCCTCAAACATTGAGTCAAGCGATTGATTTTATTATTAAATATGACAATTGACTTTTTGAATTTTGATTTGGAAATTGGACAAGTGGGCCTCAATGTTAATATAATTCAATGGCAACACCAATGTCTCTTCAACATATACATTCAAAAATTGAGGATATACAAATTGATGTGGTACATTTTAAATCTATTATTATGTAAGTAAAGACTCATTGCCGTCAAGAAGGATTGTACTTATATTGTAGAGAATCTAAATATACTACTCAACATTGTCCAAAAAAGCAACACAATTATAAAATGATGAGTACAAATGTCAAAAAAGATAATATATTGGAAAACAAGTTTGTTTAGCTATAATAGGAATTATGTAGCTAAAACCTTGTACAATACTTAATGAAGGTTTTATTCTTTCTTCAAAACCTTCTCTTTGTTTTCCATTACATATTATTTAGAATCTAAATATTACACATTTTCTACCTTGTTAGATTTAGGAACCTCAATATATTTCTTAAATATAAAATTTGCTAAAAGACTTAGTATATCTTTAGTAAAGAAAACTAAACATGTTCATGTAGAAGTCATAGATGGTCGTTTGTTGTCTTTTAGAGATATTACTCACAAAATTCTTCCTATAGAAGTAATAATCAATGATCATAATAGCTTTGTGGTATTTAATATCATTAGATCTTTCTCTAATCTAATGATTTTAAGCTTACTGTGGTTAGAAAAATAAAATCTTCAAGTAAATTAAATTTCTTGTACTCTTGACTTTTCTAAATGTATAACAAAGAATGTAGTTAATCAAGTAGAAAATCACAAGTCTAATATAATTAAATCTATGTTTGTAGGTGCAAGAGCTTTCTTGCATGCTGCAAAAAAAAGATCACCTTATGTCATTTATGCTATACTCGTTTCTAATAGTACAAAGATTTCAAGTGGCATTCCAAGCAAATATCAAGAATTTCAAGATATATTTGAGAAAAAAATACAGATACTCTTCCAAAATATTATCTCTATGACTGCTCAATTGATCTACAAGAAAGAACACAACTACTATTTGTACCAATTCACAATTTATTACAAAATAAATTGATTGAACTTAAGAAGTATATTGAAGAAAATCTATGCAAGAACTTCATATGCCATTCCAAATATCTAAGAAGAGCTTCAATTCTATTTAGGAAGAAAAAAGATGCATCATTGCAGATGTGTGTTGATTATTAAGGACTCAATAAAATTACCATAAAAATAGGTATCTACTATCTTTAATACCTGGACTTCTTGATTAATTAAATCAAGCTAAGATCTATACAAAAATAGATTTATGAAGAGCATACTCTTTGATATGCATCAAAAAAAGAGATAAATAGAAGATTACATTTTGAACCAAGTAGAGACATTTTGAATATAATGTCATGCCTTTTGGACTTACAAATTTACTAACAGCTTTTTAACATCTCATGAATGATATTTTTTGAAAGTTTTTAGATGATTTTGTTGTCTATTATCTAGACAACATCTTGATCTATTTTAAGAATACAAAAAAATATTGACTTCATATTTGTCGTGTATTACAAAAATTAAGAGATGTAAGGCTCTATGTCAAGATAAAAAAGTGTATATTCCATATTACTCAAGTTGACTTTTTAGGTTACATCATTTCAAATTATAGACTTATGATAGATCTTTAAAAAATTCAAACTATCATGGATTGAAAGATCCTAAAAATGATAAGAGATGTCCAATATATTTTTTTAATTTATCAACTACTATCAAATCTTTATGAAGGACTTTTCATGCATTGAACCTCTACTTGGATTTGACATGTAAAAATAAACTTTAGTAGAATCAAAAAGGAGAAACAATATCTGAAACTTTAAAGACAACCTTTATTTTTGCACCAATCTTGTCTTGTATTGATTTTTATAAGGTATTATTTATAAAAACAAATGTATTGGACTTTGCTTTGAATGTAATATTATCACAAAAAGGGAACAAATGATAAACTTCACTCAATAGTTTTTTATTCCAAAAACTTTTTAGCAGCTAAGATGAAACATGAGATCTACGACAAAGAGCTTTTTGCAATTGTTGATTCATTTCAAGAATTGTGTATCATTTAGAAGGTGCTTCCAATCCAATCACCATATATAAAAATCACAAGAATCTCAAATACTTCATGTTAGCATGTGTTTTGAATTGTCACCAAGCCCGTTGGAGGGTATCTTTATCAAGATTTGATTTCAAGATCACATATCAATATAGAAAAAAAGATTTATCAGATGCCCTTTCTAGATATATTTATCTTGTATCAAAAGAAGGAGTTGTATCTTTTAATGAATAAAAAAAAATTCTCTTCAAGTCCCAACATTTTTATCTTTGAGTAATGAAATCAATATTGATTTTACAAAGATGGCACATTTTGTATCATATGCAAAACCTATCACAAGTAAAGAGATAGTTAAGTTTTTTCTTGACAATATCTATGAATATCATAGATTTTCTAAAGATATTATATTCGATAGAGGGACTCTATTCAAATGAAGATTTTAGAGAATTCTTTTCAAGTTTCTAAAGAAAGATATAAAGCTATCTTTGATCTTTTATCCTCAAATTGATGGATAGATAAAGCATGTAAATCAAGTTTTGGAGTAGTATTTAAGATGAATAATTAATTATTAATAAGACAATTGAAAAATTCTTTTGCCATTGGTAAAGTTTGCTTATAATAATATGATACATTCTTCTACATAACTAATACCTTTCTTTGCTAATTATTGTTACTATCCATGACTTCATACTTTTGACTTTTTAAAAGTTGATAATCTTGTTATGGAAGATTTGAAAAATGTATTTCTTTGAGTCACATGCAATAATAAAGGTACAATTAAAAGAAACTCAAGAACGACTAAAGATCAATGTGGATGCCTATCAAAAGAAACAACCACAATTCAATATAAGTGAGAAGGTATGGTTACTTCATTATAATATCAATACTACTTGTCCTTGTGATAAGTTGGACTACTATAGGCTTGGACTTTTTTTTTATTTGTAGACAAATCAATCCAATTGCTTATTGATCACATCTATCAGAGTCAATGAAGATTTATCATGTCTTTGATATGTCTCTTCTTGAATCATATCAAATTATGAATATACTAAAAAAAACAAACAAATCCTACTTCTTCCTATAGTAGTAGATAATAATGAAGAGTTTGAAATAGAAGAAGTTCTAGACTCAAGGCGGTGCCAAAATAAATTAGAATATCTTATCTATTGGCACAGATATGATATTGATAAATGCACATAGAAGCCAACAAAGAATCTTGCAAATATAATAAAGATAATGGAAACTTTTCATCAACAACATCTATCAAAATTAAGGTAAAAGATAGAAAACCTTTTCTATAATTAAAATACAATTAAGAAAAGATTATATTCTACCTTCTATCTTTGTTTGTAGTTTTTATATAATTGTGGCATTAAAGAGATGGAAAATTAATAATTGGCGGACTCAACTCAAGAGCCATCATTTCCATCCTGAATCAATCTTGAAACTTGTCGTCTAAAAATTCTAGTGACCTTCTTTTACAAATTTTCTTAGATTTCCTTTGTTGCATATCTATTTTTTATATGCTAAGATTTTTCAAAAAGCTAATAATAAAATCTATCTTTTCTTCAAATTTCAATATAAATTAATAATAATCTAATAAATGGCATGGAAAACCTCAAACTCGTCTTGAATCTCTTTGTTCAAAAAATCCAACAACCCTTCTTTCATATACACCTACCGCAGTAAAAATCCTATTTAATGCTAAAATCTCATCCTTCTTCTTAACCTTCTTCTTATATCTACTTTAAACCACTATAAAATTAAATATCTATTTTAAAAGATAATATCCTCAAAGATCTTGGAAGTTATGTTACGAGCATTTGTAGTAATTCATCATAATGACTAGGATGAATACTTGATGCCCTTGGAGTTTGCTTACAATAATAGTACTCAAGTAAATACTAGTCATTAATTATTTTACCCTAATAGTGGTCAGTATCCAATTATGCTTGTAATTTTTCATTGTCCAATTGATACCAACAATCTAACAATCGAAGACTTTATATAATGACTTACAATGGCCTTACAAGAGGTATGGCACCACTTTCTTATTACTTAGAATTGCTAGAAGTAATATGCAAATAACCACTTGCAACATAAGATCTTTTGGGAGCGTGAACTGTTGTTACTTTCCAATGCCAACTTGCCACTTTCTTCATCAACCAAAATCTGTAAACTGAGACATTGGTAGCTTAGACCTTTTTGCATTTCTACACTAATTTTTGATATCACATACCCCCTTGAACTTTTGTCACATATTCAAGTCCATCCAGTCTTCCATATTTCGCAATTGAAGGTATTTCATATTGAGCCAAAGCACTTTTTGGATCTACTCTAACCACCACCACTATTATTTGTAATTGATGACCAACAAGAATATGAAATAGACATCATTTTGGAGTATTGCTACCTTTGTCATGGTAATAGATATCCACGACTTCAGTACAAATTTCTTTGGAAAGGTTATTCCATCCATGATGCAACATGAAAACTTGCACAAAACTTCACATATTGCTAAGAGACAATTTGGAGATTCCATCAAAAGTAAAACAATGATGTTCTATATTAATGGAAAGGGATTAATTATAACAAGATAAAAATAAGATATTTGTATAATTAAAAAATAAAGATAATTAATTGGAACCATGTTTGAGAAGTTATAGAAGTTTTTAGAATTGAGGCTAGATTAGTGGACCAAATAGGATCTACCTTAAAATATTCTAAAAAGATTTAGGATAGTTTTTTAGATAAGATCCACCATAGAACCTTCTAAAAGAAATTTAAGGTGGTTATTTAAGTAAGATCCATCATCTAAAAATATTCTAGAAAGTCTAAGGTGGTAAAAAAAATACAAATAGGACTAATTAGGGCCTTTTGGGCATCTAGTCAGGTATGACCTTCATTTCTTGCCAAAATTAAATACTTTATGATGTAAAGTTTGTTTGGTATGGCAATCAAATCAATCTCATATTGAAAAAGAATAGCAAATTGATAGATAGGATATAAAACATCTCTATATCTTAACTTGGATTATAATTTGTACTCTTTATAAGGCTTATAAAATCTTCTACATTTTTGTATAAGCCCTTTTATCAATAGAACTCATTGATCTTAGTTTAGATAGTTTAAATTCTTCTATGTCTAACCTACAATGTATCATAAAACTCACCTAATATATTATATTTGGTCTCCAAATCATTTACTACTCTCAATTTTATATTATCTTCTTCTTTGGTTTCTCTCATAAAAATCTATCATGTAAAAGATGGTTATTGCCTAATATTCTTAAAGATCTTATCCAATCAATTTTCTTGTTTCTTCATTGTATTCAAATATAAGCCAATGTTTCTCAACCTTCCTTCATACAAATAAATTTTGAATGGTAGAACCTCATCACCTTAGTCTCTTTTACTTGTGGCAAATGCAAAGCCTTATACCAAGTCTCCATCTTCCTCTAGTGCAAGTATTTTTTTTCTTCCTTGAAGAGCTAGCCATAAATAGTATATTTGCCATCAAGTTCTTTTTGCCCTTAACTTGTACCAAAATAGGGTTTAGAAACTTAATGGAAGCAATTCATTTAAGTATACTAATATACAATATAGTATAGTTAAAAACCATTTCAAGCATAGACAAACAATGAGTCTCTAATACCACATGAGCTCTTATTAAGTAATTTTTTTTAGTCTTTAATGTGGTAAGTGTATTCCAAAGCTTTCTTTTCACTTGTAGATAAGATCTTTGCTTTTAAGTAAAAATCTTTGCTCCAAACCTAATTACAAATTGGTGTCAAGGTAGAAAAAATTTACCTTAAGAAAGTATTGGACTTCTTACTATCACTAATTATTCAAATAAGTTTTAAAATATAAATCATCAAGTTTATATATAAAATTATCTCTAAAGCATAAATTACATCAATACATAAGCCTTAAGTACCAAAGATCATCCAAAATATCATAAAAATATTATAAAATCTTATATATCCTTAAGGTGATATTTTTTTCCAAACTTCAATAACTCATATCTCATGATTGGACCATTCAAACAAACCAAAATTTTACATGAAGTATTGATGTACTTTTAACAACTACTACAAAAAATTTCATTTCCAAGCTTGTCACGGATCTTAAAATATTGCTAAAATCCTAACATTAGCTTTAAATCCTTACTTATATATACTCATGTGTAATTTTCTTTATATCTCACAAATTAAATACTCAAATACCATAAAATTTTGATATACACCTTTTTAATCTAAGAACTTACATCTATAGAAATTTTGAGCTAAAAATTCCTCCAAAAACTCAAGATATAACTCCAACTATTACTATCAACAAAAAAACTCACTTATTGCCTTTGAATTACATTTGATGTCTTTAATACTATATAATTCCTTCATATAAACTCAAAATATAGAAATTATTTCACAAAAGATGGAGGTTTTGAAATTATCTTTGTAATTTCACTTCTTGATCTCCAAAATCTATTGTAAAACTCCTTATATCTTCAAAAGAACAATAGTATATCTCAAAAAAATACTTTAACTTCAAATGGCTATAACTTCATTACCTTAATTCCAAATATTCTAAAATTTATATACAAATTGTAGCCCAAATCCTAAATCTTACAACCATTGCTTATGATTCTAAATGCTTCTTTTTAAGTTGCTAAAATCCTTGTTATGGTCGCAGTCAGCCTCCTAAGAGCCTATTAGGCATGGTTTTCGACCAATAAAAATGAAGATCTTCACTTCTTACTTTCATCCATTCATACCTCCAAATAAATTTGTTAGAGGTTTGAATCTTTATCTTTGAGCTCTAAGCTTCTCTTTAAATTTTATACTAAATATCTTAATCCTATATAATTTAAATACTATAATTGAAAGAGATAAACCTCAAAATATTTTTTTTACATCAATTCTTTTTAAATTAATCTACTAACTATTCTTATATATATATCAATAATTATAAATATATAACATATTTTAGTTAATTTTTATATATTATAAATAATTATAATATAACAATATGTTCATAATAACATATAATTTAAACTTGAAAGATTCAACTATACTAACATCTCCATCTCTAACCATCTAAGTAAAAAAAAAAATAATAATAATAAAAAAAAAAATCTAAACAATACTAATTTAGAACAAAATACTTTACAATTTATAAAATACTTAGATGCCTTCAAAAAGACAGATAATGCACTCTTTATTAAGAAAGATCAAGCTTTAATATTAATAAGAAGGCTATTTAGATAAATTGTTACAAGTATACTATACAAAATACCAAACAAGTAGTTGAACAGAAGAGTTTTAATAAAGAAGTTAGAAAAAAATTGATTAAACCAGATGATTACAAGATCAACATCAATAGAGGTCAATTAAAGCTTTAAGAAATGTATTGTTGAGACTGTATATAGATTTGATATTATCTTGTAGTATAGCTTCTTAGAAGTTTTATAAATGCGTATTTGATTTATATATATTTATAGTTGATTGATAGGTTAAAAAATTAGCCAACAAATTAATCATGTATTGTACATATAGGTAGCTTGTGGTACAAGCTAATAATCTGGCATGCATATAAAAAACTTGCCTTACAAGTTAAAGCAGGTGTCTTACAAATTATATTCATATTAATTGTCTTATAGAACATCACTACACAGCTCTTAGTTTGATAGTATATATGGTGGTAAGAGTGAAACCTTCTTCTTGCTTGTCAACTCTTTTTTAGTCTTTAATCTTATTTCAAAACTTTTTAGTCTTCTTATCTTTGGCAATAGCTATTCTAGTTTAATATTATACCATCTTTGAGTGATTCGCTAATCTTTTTAAGTGATACAAGAGTGTATTGATCTTTTAATTTTCTAAAATTCATGTCCTTAAAAATTAATGATTATTATTATAGGTGATTTTTTAAAATTTTAATTTATTTTATATGATTTTTTATTTTAAATTAATTTAAAAATCATGATTTTTGATATCAATATATAATAGATTGTAGTACTTTTATTTAATTTTGTGTTATATATATATATATATATATATATATATATATTTGATTTGATATTTATGAATTTTAATTTTTTATCATTTAATTTTTGAATGAATTATTATTTTTGATTAGATATAAATTTATTGATTATTAGTCTTATATAAAATTAAACTTATAAATTCGTAATTACATATATAATACGAATATTGAATATTTATTCATTCTAAAACTTAGTCATTTATGAAAGTTTTGCCAATCCAAATATATTACTCTATATAGATTGTTGTTTAATTTTTTCATGTGCATGATATATTCTTCTAACATACATAAGATGATTTTTTTTTTTTTTTTTTTTTTTTTTTTTAGCTTTGAATGTTTTTCTGTTATAAGGTTTATTCAATGTAGGTATATCACCTTGTAATCTTATAAAAAAAAGAGAAGAATTTGTCTTAAATTGCTTTATTGTAATGTAAAATCTATGAATTTCTTATTTAGTTTGTACAACTAAAGAATAAAGGTAAGGCCATGAGTAGCTGATGAGTCGGCAATAAATTTGATTTGAAACAACAAGTTGCAAAGTTGTATCTAATATAAAAGTTAATTATTTAAGAATATAAATAAGTAAATAATGATTTTAGGACCTTGATTTTGAATCTTTAAAATTATATAATTGTGAATTTTGATGGAAATTTAAATAATTGTAATAAAATAAATATTTTTGTATGTATATGTATAATTAAATATATATAAGTATATATATACATTTTTTTTTTTTTTTTTGGTTTCTTGGTATATTGATTCTAGAGCTTTAACATTAAGGCCCTAGAATTATACTGATTTCGCACAAAGTATGGGATTTAAAGAAAGGTTATGAGATTTTAATGAAATATATTTTTAACTTGTAAACATCAGCCCTATAATTAATGTCACAATCAACTTTAAAATTTATCTATTCTTTTAATATAACTTAATTTATTTTTATATAATGCTAAATATTTTTTATTATAAAATTATATAATAAGTATTATATTTACTAAATATAAATTATCAATTTTTAAATTAAAAATCTAGTAAAGTTTTTATTTATTTTGACTTTTTAAATAAGCATGATTTTTATAAAGATAGCAAGTAAATGATAATCAAATATTTTATCATCTTTTATAAAATATAAGCTATTATAATTAATATAGTAACAAATGAATCTTTACTTCATCATAAATATTTTTGAAAACTTTAAATTACTCCAATAGAAAAAAGAGAACTTTTTAAAATACCAAAAAGATTTTTATTATTGTCTATGCTTTGCAAAAGAAAAAAAAAGAAAAAAAAAGAAAAAAATCCTATAAAAATATGATTATAAATAATAAAGAATAAAATTATGTCTTAATTATTTTAATATATCTTTAAAATGAGACTTATCACAAAACAATAAAAACTTATCAATTCACTAAAAAATTTAAATTCGAAATAAAAAATGGCATTAAAATACAAAAAGACAATATATTTCTAAAAACCAATAAATATGATATCTATTTTATGATTTTCAAATATTTAAGAATCTATAAGTAGAAAATAAAATATATAAAACATTTACTCTATGGTACCACAAATAGAGTTTTTTTTGTTTGATGTTATATTATAATATAATAAATACTTTAAAGGAAAAAATATATTTATTTTTAAATATATGCATAAAATTTTTAAAATCTAAAAATAAATAAATTTTAAGTCATAAAGTGTTAGCCATGAATAACAATAATATATTTTAATTTTAATACTACTACTTTTAAATAGTATTAGTAATAGTAATACTTTTTAGTAACAATAATAATATTTGTTTTGCAACAATAATAACAACAACATGCTTTGGAATCAATAGTCTTTGGTAATATTTGCAACTCTATAGAAGCAATAACAAAATCTTACAATATTATTATTTGGCAAAACAATTGGATTATTTTACACTATTAATAATATATATATATATATATATATATATATATATATATATATATATATATATTTTAATAATACCAACATCTTTGAACAGCATCTATATCATATTTTAATGATAGCAATAAGTTCCTATGGCTATTATTTGACTATACTACTACCACTATTTTTTATTTGGTACCAATAATAATATCTTTTAAAAATAATAGCACTACTAACATCCTTTGATAGCATACTCTAGAAATAATAAAATCAATCTTGAATCATACAAACAGTGCCTTTTGACAATAATATTAATATTTTTTAATAAAAATATTACCACTTTTGATATTAATAATAATAATATCCTTTTTAACCATCTTTTAATGCATCCAACTACAATTATATCTTATAACAATGTTAGTAGTAGTAATATTAATACTATAATCTAATACCAATATTTACTTTAAAAAAATCTAACAATTCTATTTGATAACAACAACAATTTTTTATCAATACAACACTTTACTACTACCACCAACATCCCTTAACAACAACAACACTACCTTTCAATGATATAAACAATATTAAATGATAACATCAACAAAAACATTGTGTAATAGTACCATACCATTTTTTGGAAATTATAACAATATTTTTTAGTAGCACCAACAACATTTGTACTACCATTTGCAAATAAAAGCAACTATACTCTTCAAAACCTCCTACTTGAAGTGATAACAATAATCCCCTCTAGTACTAACATTTGAAATAAGTAGCATCAATATCCTTAAATTCTATCTATTGAAATTAGTAGCAAGAACACCCTTTATTGAAAACAACAACAAACAACATCAATGGTTAAAGTTCAATTGCATAAGTCTAATTGTCTTCCTCTCATCTGAATCCAATTAAAGTGATGTCCTTGCCATTGCCCAAGTTGTCAAAAATAGATGTCCATTCACGCAACATCAAATATGAAATAATACACAACACCAATTATTTATATGTTTATTTAGTTTAAACACATTGTATTAAACATATAATAAAGTTGACGCTCCTCACATGAGGATGCTTCCTCTGCTCAATTCGTCCAGCGAAAAGTGCGAATCGTCGGACGAAGTAGGCAACGACGTAGACCATCCGTTCATCCATCCATCTCTGTTCGTCAAAACTGCACTGTGTCCAGTTAACCAAATGGAATGCGGCGCTCGTCCGTCCGTCGACGTTGCTGGGAGCAGCATCAGGTAGTTAGGTAGATTCGTCTTCTTCACGGGGACACGATTGCATACATCTTTCGAGATGAGAGAGCTTTTCTCGGTGAACACTTCTCAATTGTAACGACCCTTGAGAGCTCTATCTATGTACAATAAAATGATACCCATGCTTCGAATCTGTGGAATAATTAATTAATATCTCAACTAACTGCCCTGTCCACCTGAAACCTCCAGCACTCTCTCTGTTTCTGTCTGTCTCTCTCACACACGCTGTGTGTTATTTTTCCGTGCCGTGTGCGTGCGTGCGTGAGCTTTCAGCGTGTTTGTGGCCGATTTGTGGGGTTCGTTGCTGATAAGTCGAGAGTGGAGTGAAGGAGGGAGAGGGGTGAGAGATGGGTAAAGAGGAGGAGGATGCATGGGTTGTGATGAAGACGGCCAGAGCACCCAGCAACATTGCGGTGATCAAGTACTGGGGCAAGCGTGATGAGAAGCTCATCTTGCCCATTAATTCCAGTATCAGTGTGACGCTGGATCCAGAGCATTTGTCTGCCACTACCACCGTTGCTGCCAGCCCTGCATTTGAGAGGGACCGTCTTTGGCTCAATGGCAAGGTGAGTTTCCTTTCGACGTTCTGTGTTTTTTCTAGAGGAACAGAGATGTTGAATTGCTTGATTAGGTGGTCGTGGGGTCGAAGAACGGGATTTTTTAAGGTGGGAATTTTTTGCTGAAATGCACTTGATCGTAACGTGGGATCGTATCGAAGGAAGTGTCAGTGGAAGGGGAGAGGTACAGAAACTGTTTGAGAGAGATGCGGGCGCGAGCCACAGATGTGGTGATTGAATCTAGTGGCAAGGTCATCACCAAGGAGGTTTGGAGTACTCTCCACATTCACATTGCCTCTGAGAACAACTTCCCTACCGCAGCAGGTTTGGCCTCGTCAGCGGCCGGGTTTGCTTGCTTAGGTGAGACCTATTTATCCATTCAGAGTCGCTTCCAAGGATCTTAGTGTATCTCTACGCGAGTGGCAGCATCAACGTGAAGTACTTCTGGACATGTATGTATGTGATGATGCTATTATAAATTGCGATGGTTCTGATTTGAAAGCGTGGTTCTTCCAGTCTATTCTCTCGCCCAGTTGATGAATGTGAAGGAAAAGTACGAAGGAGAGCTCACGGCAATTGCACGGTGAGTTAGTCAGTACCTGTCGCCAGGTTCTGGGTTTAGGGTACAGGCAAAACAAAGTTGCCGGTTCGATATCATCTTCTTATGTTGGATTTTGGTTCTTCAAGGGTACTCAGTATGAGGTATGGGTGCAGACTTGGATCTGGAAGTGCTTGTCGCAGTCTTTACGGTGGATTTGTGAAATGGAACATGGGTCAGGTAGTTGACAACATCATCCGATGCATCTATTTATTTCTGCCTTTTGGTTCTCATTTGTCAACTAGTCGTTGACGGGTGACTTTCTTTTACTGCAAGGGAAGGAGGCTGATGGGAAGGACAGCATTGCTACTCAGCTTGCGGAGCAATCACATTGGGAAGACCTTGTCATAATCATTGCTGTGGTAAGTTTCTCTCAATTGTATGCTGCTTTCCCTCAATATTACATAGTTCACATGAAATCAAATGGAAATAGAGAGCTTGGTGGATGTCAGCTCGGTAGGAAATAAAAAGGTTACTCTTACTAAGTAGTATTACAATGTGGAACGTCTGTAGAGTCAGCGGGGCCTTTGGTGACATTCATAAGCTGATGATCCAGGTGAGTTCTCGTCAAAAGGAGACTAGCAGCACCTCTGGAATGCAGGAAAGTGTTAAGACCAGTCCGCTTCTCAAGTACCGAGCTGAGGTAAGAATAACGTCTTTTTGCTATGTTTATCTTTTTTCTTCAAGGTAAGTGTAATTTTTGATATGAGCAATCTTCGTGTTAGAGAGAAGCACTTATGCACTCGGATTTTGAAGAAGGGCTAGTTCTCATGGGGGTGTATTGCAGTCTCACACATACAAGTACTTGATTCAAATGTGGTTTCTGCGGCTTCTCACATTTCTTTGATGGTTGTGATGGATAGGAGATGGTGCCAAAACGCATTGGGCAGATGGAAAAAGCCATTAAATCCATGGACTTTGCAGAGTTTGCAAGGATAACTTGTGCAGACAGTAACCAGTTCCATGCAACCTGCCTGGACACCTCCCCTCCAATTTTTTATTTAAATGACTCTTCCCGCAGGTTATCTTTAGTCCTTTCTTCAAGAAACACAATCTGCAGGCTGTGAAATTGTCTGTTTTTGATATCATTTCACGAGATTTGGGAATTTCAAGTCTAGTTTGCTTATGAAACGAATTATTTGTCTTGGTGGATATACAGACTTATAGGGTTGGTAGAGCGGTGGAATCGCCATGCAGGAGAACCCCAGGTGATACATCAATTCTGGTCATGTTACCATGAGCATTTCTGTTGCGTACATTGACGGGCATGCGTAAAATAGGAGTTCGCGAACAGTTCTTGGTGTATTGAACTTCTCTTATCCATGTAATGTTTGCAGTAAATGCATCTAAAGTTTTGGTCCTTACGTTTGACGTTTTATTATTGCTTTTCCAGGTTGCCTATACATTTGATGCTGGCCCTAATGCAGTAATGTTTGCTAAGAACAAAGAAGTTGCAGTACAGCTGCTCAAGCGCCTTCTTTACCAGTTCCCTCCATCTGCCGAGGCTGATCTTTCGAGGTACGACTATTTGGGACATAGTTAGAATCCAGGATCCTCTAGAATCCCAGAAAGATTCTCTGCACCTAAGAGTTCTTACGCACCACGTTCATAGTTGTGTTGTGGATATGCAGATATGTTCTCGGCGATCAAAGTGTTCTAAAATCTGCTGGAGTTACTTCCTTAGAGGACATCGACTCTCTTTCTGCGCCAGCAGAGTTTGCTGGAGTCATCAATTTGCCTAGAATACCTGGTGAAATTGATTATCTTATATGTACTAGTGCTGGAAAGGGTGCGTCTGTTTTGGATGGACAGATTGCTAGCCTTCTAGACCCTGCCACTGGTCTTCTGGTGAAAAATGAGTAGAAATTAGTATCAAGCGCAGAGCAGTTCTAGATCTAGCCGCCATTATGTCAATTCACTGACTCCTGCCATCAAAATTAGAGTTTGCTGGAGTCATCAATTTTCGAGGTACAACATCTATTCAGATACTCAAAGTAAGAGGTATTGTTTAAATGCACTCCTCACAGCATTTGATAGTACTCCTCAGAATCTTCTTCATTATACCTACATAGAGCAAGAGCTGAGATTATTGCATCCCTCACAATCGCATCACCCGGCCTCAATCGTCTGCATGAATCTGATTTGCCTCAGCAACTGACCTCATATGCGCGCATGTCTGTGGGAGAGAACGGTTCGCTGCATTGAGCATCTGATGTTCCGGCTGGTGTAGACTACACACTTATTTTTTATCTGCACCAAAGGGTTGCTAATCAAGCATCTCTTTGACAGCGGCCAAGTCTAAGGATATGCCTCCTGCAGCACCATTGCAGGATTTGTGCTGCTATACTAAACACTCTCTAACTTTAAAAACATGAAACTGCTACCACTCTCCAGAACTTACAGCCGCTAAAAACTGTGAACGTAAGATAGAAAAATCAGATCGAAGACAACAAGATCGAAGAAACCCAATGCTTGCCATAAACCCTTCGCCAGAAATACAATCGATGTGAGTGTTTTGAAGCTGCCTTGGTTGATATCAAACGCATGATCCAAGAAAGCCACCTATGTCCAAAAAGCACAATAGACCGCAGGTCAAATACATCATATGATTTCTGCAACATTACGACGTTGTCGCAATCCTTTCTCTAATTGCAGAATGGTGGGAATACACACCACTCGTAGACTTCACAGAACCTCCGGAGACTAGCTCGCTCACCCACTCTCCCAGCAACCAATTTTAAAATGGTCTTAAACGTAACTTAGTGTCCACGCTTCCACGCACAGCATGCACAGCATCTACTTCACATGCCTCCGGCAAAATTCCGCTTCGCAGAAACTTGGGCGTCAAGGGCGTCAACTTGCCGAAGCCACAGTTTTGGACTGGACACGGAATTGCCCTCCTCAAACAGCACACCTACTTTCCCCCAAAAAGAAAGGGCCCACCGGAAGCCTACAACTTTCCAGGTCCTAATACAAAAGGATGAGCATTAATAATCACCTCAGGATATGGGATTTATCAGAAAACAGATCTTGGGCCAGTATTGGATGGAGTGATCTGGCAGGGACATGGAAATTGGAAGCAACCTTGGACTCGAGCATATTCTGGGGGATTTCGTGGGTTGAAACGGACAGGCGTGGACTTGGTGGTCGCGAAAACAGGACAGTCCCCGCGTGCTCCTTGCCTGATTTTTGTCAGGAGCAACTTGTCCGGTGGACCTGATGAGAAGTATGCCAGTTTGCCTGCATTGGGGAATTGATTTTGTTAAGCAGGGTAGCAATACTTTGTCAATGTACGAGACATGTGAGGGTCCTTTCGCTGGATAAGGATTGGAAAGATCACCTCTATGAATTGTCCTTGGATTACGTTCTTGGGTTCTCTCGACCTTGTGGATGTTGATTCACTTGGCACATTAATGTTGGGGTGTGTTGTGGATGATGTGCTTTTAGGTAGCAAGAAATTGGTTGTTTGTATCTTAGATTGGCGACTGTAGGTGGGCGGGTTCACACATTGGCAGAGAGATTTGGGGTTCGGAATTAGGCGTGTATTGGGCTTCTTGTTGGGAAATTGAGGGGATGGCGGAAACAGGGAGTAGAGGGTTGAAATTTTGTATTTTAGGGTACAGCTAAGTTTGCGGTGAATTTCGAGGTTGGGTGGTGATTCCAGACAAGGGGGACTCGATGTTGCATAGTTGAGCTATAGTGAAGAGGTTGGAAGGCAATATGCTGGTAGTGTACATTTGTCGGGAAGGGAAGTTCAAGTGATCGAAACGAAGGAAGTGGAGCACAATGAAGAGACTTGTACACATAAACGATCGGGGTGGCCATAGGGATAGCCAAAACCACTGCAGCAATAAGATTTCAAACACGAAATATAACATTTTCAATTTCATTCCCAAGAATTTGTGGGAGCAATTCAGGTACGTTTTCAATCCGCTCATCAACTTGTTTGATTTTCTGAACTAATCGACTTGATGTGTGTTCAGTCATTGAAATGTTGGTGGAGGATCGCAGCTGTAATTGCTTAGCATGATTCATTTGTTCCGAGCATTGCCATGTCGTGACGGAAAATAAAACGGAGATACTTCCAAGTTACCTGGAGTTGCCTTATTAACCAGCCAGTCTGGGAGCCTTGTCGTTTAGATCAAAAATAAGTTTATTAGTATGCCTAATTGGCTCTTTTGTGGTGAAATGATTTACTACAGCCGGTTTATGAACAAGTACTTCTTGCTGATCGCAACCCTGCAATTGTGGCCACTTATTACCCCTGTAAGCCCTGTAAGCACATGGGGTCCTCTGCTTGCAATTTTCGCGGTATCTGCAACCAAGGAAGCCTGGGACGACTATGGTCGATACTGCTCAGACAAGGAGTTCAATGAGAAATTGGTTTGGGTTGTGAAGAACGGTGTCAAGACTCGTGTATGTCATCGCCTCCCTTTCTGACGAAGCTCGTCCAATTTTTAAAGATTTGCCAACTAATATCGTGTGAAGCTGATTCGAATGGGATCCTCGTCAAAGAGTCTTTGTTGCTAAGCCTCTCGTGTATGGCCTCCTCAATGTTGTTCTTTGGAAGTCAAGTTTGAAGCAACACATTGCTGAAGTTTGGGGATAGGGTTTTAAAAGGATAAGCCGTTATTTTTAGATTTCTGACTAGCAGCACATGTGATAATGTTTCGTGTTATCAACATGGATGTTGGATAAGAAAAATGAATGTTTATTTGCAGATTCAAGCTCAGGAAATCGAGGTTGGAGATTTAGTTTGGTTACTTGAAAACGACGAGATTCCATGCGATATGGTACTATTGGGCACGGCGGAGCCTTTGGGGCTATGCTACATTGAAGTAAGCTCTAGTTTACGACAAGTGTTGTGTGTGCCATTCAATCCTCCAAATGTGACGCAATTCGGGAAGTAATACTGTGCAGTCAGTAACTATACATTGAGAACACAGTCCATTAATTTGGTCGAGTTTGTGTAACATTGAGTATTTATAATCGCATACTTGCGTCGTAAAGTGTACTTTCTGCTTGAATGTCCACCGATCATCTCAACCTTCTGTAATGAAACACTGTCTTCTGTCTCAAAATCTAGCTATTGACATTAGTAGATTTTAATTTCACTTAAGTTTCATGCATATGGCTAACAATGATATAGAGGGCTGATTCACTGTTGATGGCTCCTTTTTTCACCATTCAGACAGCCGCTATGGATGGGGAGACAGATTTAAAGACAAGAGTAATACCTGGACCTTGCCATGGATTGACAAGTGCGCAACTACTCAACATTAAGGTGTGTAACTTCACCCTGCTGCACACCCATAGCCCATATGATTTCAAGTTAATCTTTGCTTTATTTGAAAAGAAATTTGTGAAATGCTCATTAATGTTTGCTCCGGTTGCAGGGGATGATAGAATGTCCAGAGCCGGATAAAGACATTCTCAGGTTTGATGCAAGAGTGAGGCTTTTTCCACCATTCCCCGGCGATGAGCTCTCTCCCTTGGGTGTCAAGAACACTCTGTTACAATGTTGTTATCTTCGGAATACAGAATGGGCTTGTGGAGTAGCTGTTTACACTGGTAAGTGTTTTCTGGGTGTAAGACAGCTAAGCAGCGAGTAAACGAGGTGTCTATGATTACGACCTAGTAGTTTTTCTCCATATTTTCTTGTATTTCGGGGCTTAGTGTTCTCTTCTGCTTGAGGACCTCGCTGTATTTCAAATCTGTATTTTGTGGGCGTATGTGATGAATCTGCTGGACATATTTTGTCGTAAATTTTCAGGCAACGAAACAAAAATCGGCATGAGCAAGGGTATTGCTGAACCCAAATTGACGGCTGCAGATGCCATGTTAGACAAGCTTACAACTGCCCTCTTTATTTGTCAAATAGTGGTGGTCATGATCTTGGGTTTGGCCGGCAATGTTTGGAACAATTATGAGAAGGACAAGGTGTGTACATAATAATGTTCTGATATCTTACAAGCCTATCCGTGGTTGTATGTAACTAAGGTTTTCGGTTCACCGTTAGTTATAATATGTCATTGACCTAGGGATTCCTCTGATAGTCTCGCACAAATATTGAATTCAGTGCATGTCCTTTCCATGCATGAGTTACTTATGCCAGAAGCGTGGATTTGGTATGGTGACTGACCGCCTGGTTCTTAATTATTTGCTTGTTCACGCTGCAGACATGGTATTTGCGATTCCCTAAAAAATCAGAATGGTATGACTTCATCGTCATCCCGTTGCGCTTTGAGCTTCTGTGCTCTATCATGATCCCTATCTCAGTCAAGGTATAACAAAGGCATCTCTTTCAAATTGATTTTATATTGACCTTCTTTTCTCAGGTCTATGTAAGCTTGTTATCGATTAAATTTCTTAGTGTGGATTATTTTCTGGGAGGAAGTTGATAGATGTTCTCATGATCTTTTTAATGGAGCAGGTTTCTTTGGATCTGGCAAAAAGCGTCTACTCGAAGTATATAGATTGGGATATTCAGATGTATGATGCAGTGACAGACACTCCAGCAAAGGCAGCTAAGTAAGTAGTTGTTTCCACTATTCTGAATGCTGTTTGTCAGTGTTGGTCATGATTGTAATAGCCACTCTATTTAGGCACATGCTTTGTTGAATGTAGTAATAACATCAGCGGCGGTGAGTAGAGTGCAAAAGCGTGATTACCATTCTCTTCTGAGATACTAGTATTCATAAAAACTAGAGGATCTTGGTTGGATTTGTAACACTTCTGTCTAAGAAGATCTATTTTCTATTTGGAGTCTTTTATTAAATGGTTTCTGGAAGAAATCGTTATGCGGGGATTTCAGAAGTTTTAAAGTATTAGTCTACAGTGGCATGTCAATTCTTATGGTAGTCAGTATCCTCAACATGTACTGGAAAGTAATTCTGACATTCTATTCTGCTTCTGATTTAAAGGAAAGACTTGTGATATCGTTATCTGCTGACTGCAGTACAGCTATTAGTGAAGATTTGGGACAGATAGAGTACATCCTTACGGACAAAACTGGAACCCTCACTGAAAATATGATGATTTTCAAGCGCTGCTGTATAAATGGTGTATATTATGGAAATTTCAATGGTGATGCTCTTACAGGTCTGTCGACTTTACCTCCGGTTTTTCTTATTCTCTTTCTGAGGTGCTTATCACTATCTAAGGATTTAGTAAGGTTAGTCTCACATTCATTTGTGTTGGGTTTTCTTAAACTTATGCAGCCTTGAGAGTTGATTAATTAGTAGATGTTCAACTTATGGTGAGCTGATCTTCACTGATCAGCTGAAGTATTCATCAACTTGCTCCTGTCTGGTTGTGTAGACCAACATTTAATGCATTCTGTGACGGAGAAGGTTTCTGCAGTCGTTAAATTTGTGATGGTAATGACTATCAACAACACCGTTGTGCCTAACATGTCTAGGTATGGACTGCAGATGCCCTTGCTGATTTTTCACGTGTGATTTCCAGTTATTTCAAATCATACTTCCACGCACCAAAAAGTGTAGTTGTCGATTCCGCATCACATCAACAATGTGATACGATGTTGAAATCAAGTATTTAACAAACATTTTTCGGGCAGGGAAAATGGGCGCCTTACGTACAAGGCACAATCACAAGATGAAGAGGCTCTTGTTCAAGCAGCTGCTCAGTTGGGGATGGTACTTTTTTCCAAGAAGGGATCAGTAGTTGGTAAGCGCTGACATTTTATGTACGCATTTAGATGTTTCATGGTTTGCTACCTCTATTATCTGCCAATCATACTCGTTTCTCAGTACGTGTGTGGCTCTTCGGTATTTGACTTCAGTGTAATCCTATTTATCGATCGTGTGTTGTAGCTTTTGGCTCTCTATTTATGTTAGTAATTGTGTAGCATACGTACATAAAGTAATTGATATTTTTATTGCAGAGTCTGTGCTTTAAATATTCATATATTTAAAGTTGTGTGGTTTGTATTATGCAGAAGTGAATTTTCTAGGGCACACTATGGAGTTTGAAATTCTCCAAGTATTGGAGTTCACCTCCGACCGCAAGCGTATGTCTGTAGTCGTTCGAGATCATTCCACGGGGGGATTGTATTTGCTCACCAAAGGCGCTGATGAAACTGTTTTCCGCAGAGTCCGAGCTGGTATGCTGAATTTGGATAACATCTTGCTTATTGTTGGAATTCTTTAGCTTCATTGGCAGTGCTCAAAGTCGAATTATGCCATGAATATCTAATTATGTATGTTTATGTGTTGAACACTCACAAGCTATTCCTTTGCAGGTGAGCCAGTGCAACAAGTCGCAGATGCCATCGACCAGTATTCTCAGCTTGGACTCAGGACACTCTGTTTTGCCTGGCGGGACCTTGATGAGCAAGAGTATGTGGCATGGACCGCTAAATTCAATGAAGCAAGTGCTGCTTTAACAGATCGTGAGGTTAGACAACCTCTTTTCTACGTTCTCTTGATATGGCTTCTTATGCACACGATTTTTTTGAGTTAGGGATTCAAAAATGGCATTTTGGTGGAGTGGAAAAGTCAGTACTTGTAATCTTCAACTTGTAATCCCCTACTTGTAATCTTCAACTTTGAAACTCGTAGGAACACCTGAAAATTAACTTCAGCTTGCGTTTTTGTAGCTCAGAGTCGAACACAATTGTTGTCCTGAAAAATATATGATGTACGCGTAAGAATTCTTACTCTTCGTGTGAGCACAGTTGAAGATTGCAGAAGTCTCTGAACTTCTGGAGAAGGACTTGGAATTACTGGGTGCATCTGCCATCGAAGACAAGCTGCAGGTTGGGATGAGTATCCTATTTTTATCTCTAGGAATCGTGAATGTGATAGAGGTTAATAACTTCGTAAGATGATTGGTTCTTCAGCATCTCAAGGTTTTCTTCATGGTCAGCCTGGAAGCATCCGTTATCGTCTGAGAACCATGTTTTGCCCTAGGCACAAACTTCACCTCATCAGGTGTATCACTTGATTGTGTGGGTTTTCCATCTTACCATCAGGACGTGGGAAATTTTGCTGACAGGATGGAGTGCCTGAAACTATTGCTTCTCTGAGAAAAGCGGGAATTAATTTCTGGCTGCTTACAGGCGACAAGCAAACTACTGCCATACAAGTTGCGCGTGCTTGCAACTTTATTATGGCAGGTATATTTCTCTGGATTTTGGCAAACGCATATGGAATCTAGAGTTTTTGTACACTATAATAAGTTCTGCTTTCAAAGAATCACCACTCAAATCCTACATGATATTCACTTGATTGCAGAGCCAGAAGGTCAGTTATTGAAAATTGAAGGTTCCACTCCCAGTGATGTGGCTGATAGTATAGAGGGGGTGCTGCAAACGTTTTGCATAAACAACTCAGAAAACAAGGTAAAGCGACTAACGTGAAAATTGTTATTAAATTGGCAGTCAGTGTATTTTTATTTTTGTCATATTTTTTACTTTCTTGCTTTCTTGTCTATTACTGACATCAATCAGGAACGTTATGTTACACGATCTAAAGATATTAATGGTCTATTGTTCAGAATATCGCATTTGTGATTGATGGATTATCATTGGAGATTGCATTGAAGTATCACAAGGAGGCATTTGCAAAACTGGCGCTGTTGATCAGAACGGCACTGTGTTGTCGTGTTACTCCATCACAGAAAGCTGAAGTGGGTTCTTCTCTACTCTTTTTTCTACCCATGTGAACCTTTATTTGATTTGATGTTTCTTTGTAAATTCTGTGTTGAAGACGTCAGGCTCGTCTGTTCAATGTGTCGGTAGTAGACTTCGCACATACAGTCGCTTGTTTTTAATGGGCTGGAAGTTATTGAAGGAACAGGTTGCACCCTTCTATGTGCCTAAGCATGATTTTGTCTTACTTACGCTTAATCAAAGGATTTGTGGCTCATACGAGTAGATCTTGTATTGCAGCTGGTTGGGCTGGTCAAAAGTTGCGATTACAGGACATTAGCAATCGGAGATGGAGGCAATGATGTAAAGATGATTCAGGAGGCACATGTTGGTGTAGGTATCAGTGGACGGGAAGGTCTACAGGCATCCCGAGCTGCAGATTACAGTTTTGGAAGTGAGTTTCTTCACCTTCAGCTCCACAATGTTATACGTTAGGTAACACTGATGTCGATCTTGCTTGCACGCTGTTTTAACCATCACCTGATTGAATAAGGTTGTCAACAGCGTCAGGTAATTACGTTGTTTATTTTACCAAGAGCTTTCGTGGATGAACTTGGAGTTTTGTTACTTAAATAACACGATGTTTTGAAGGATATATTCCAAACAACTGCTCTGACATATGCCTGAGTTATGTCTCATGATTTTCTGAGAACAAGGTCCATAAGGCGAGCCAACAGTTTCTCAAAGGTTGCGAAATTGGTGGAATAAATGAATTAGTTCAATTGAGATTGTGGTATCTATTGCAGAATTCAAGTTCTTAAAACGGCTGATATTGGTGCATGGAAGATATTCGTATAATCGAAGTGCTTTTCTAGCACAGTATTCAATCTACAAATCACTTGTCATTTGTTTTGTTCAAATATTGTAAGAGCCTCTCCTGCTTCTATTTCTAAATTTTTTAGTCCTTTGGTTTTCAAATACTATACTTCCATTGAGACCTGAAACCCACGAGTGAAATTATGGAGTTAGTGCCTACATTGTACAGTACTTGGTGGATGACTTGAAACTGGGACTACATGATTGTGGTGAGATTGTTCATGTATCAGATAATAATATTAAGAAGCCTCAGTGGTTTCTGGGGCTTGCTCGAATGCAAGCTGACATTTCCGATTGGTTCTTTCAGATTCTCATTCATATCTGGTGTCTCTGGGACTAGTCTCTTCAATTCATTTAGTCTGATGGCGTACAATGTAGCATACACCAGTATTCCAGTCATGGTGACGTCGCTTCTCGACAAAGATCTCTCTGAAAGGACAGTTATGCAACATCCAGAGATTCTCTATTTCGCACAGGCTGGGAGGTACTCTTTCGATGATTCATGATAATTCTATCAAGGTCTTAGATATACAATGCAGCGGTGGATTCTTGTGGGACTCGTTGCTAGATTCATGGATGTAGCATGTGCACAATAAGGATATAATTTTCTTGAATTGGATTTATTTCCCTTGACAAGTTTAGAGGATATTTTGTCTGAATGAAAGGGCTTTTTGAAAGGACTGTTTGAAATTGTGGTTTGTGAAACTACGTTTGTTACCACAGGTTGATCAACCCGAGTACATTTGCTGGCTGGTTTTTACGCTCAATTTTTCATGTAAGCTTCTCAGAAAGCTTCGGAAACTGCTAATTCCTTTCCAATTTTTTCCGTGCGATCTCTTCGATTCTAACCTCAATTAACATCCTTGCTGGTCAAGTTTCAGTCTGAAAGTTCAATCGACGTTTCCTGTCTTCTACCTCTGTGATAGTCGTGTGTTTTTCTACCTTCCCTAACCATAGTATTTATTTTTGTTACCGTTGGAGGTTAGAAATTTTACAGACCAGTATTTATCGCTTGTTGTCTGAGATTTCGTGTAGAATTTCAACAATGCAACCTGGCATAGAGCATGGGAATTGAAGCATGTTTTTTGCAATAACTGCATCTTTTGTACACTGCAATCAATTCAGTCAAACCGATGCAGGTTAACTTAAATTAATGAGTTTTCTGCCTTCAGGCTATAGTCATCTTTGTGGTGACCATTCGCGTTTATGCCCACGAGAAATGCGAGTTGGTGGAGATGTCTATGGTGGCCTTGTCTGGGTGCATCTGGATTCAGGCCTTCCTAGTGTTGATTGAAACTAAGTATGATTCCTTAGGTCTTGGCTTTTGGTTTGTATGTACTCCCGTTTCAGTCATAGCCATTGTTAGTAAATAGTTTACCTCGTTGAACATAATAGAGGATTTCCTTGCAGCAATATGAGACTTAGGTGCAAGTTGCGTCAATTGATGAACTCTGTTTCTAGGCGTTGTTCAGATTAATAGAATCCGTTTATATCTCCATTTTTGTTTTGCAGCTCTTTTACGGTGTACCAGCATTTGGCGGTGTCAGGCAACGTCGTTATCTTCTACATACTGAATCTAATCCTGAGCTTTGGGAAGCACAGTGGCATGTATAGGATTATGTTTCGGGTCTGCGCTGATCCATGCTACTGGTTCTCCCTCCTGGTATGCGCGTCACTAATCAGCAACGATTTCTTTCATATCATTTAGCCAATGTTTTCTTCGATAGTTTTGTTGGGCTCAATTTCTAGTTTATCCACTTCAAGGTAGTTTCTTCTTGAGGTCATCGCTCCAGCCATGCTTTTCTTTGACGATCTAAATGTTCTCTGACTGTAGCTCATGGTTGTTGCGGGAGTGGGTCCTTTGTCGGCAATCAAATTCTATCGAGCAACGTACAGACCAAATGCTATTAACACGTTACAGCTAATGGAGCGTCAGCATCCAATGCCTGTTTCTGTTGAAGCAATTGGAAGCAGCTCAAGCTCTTTCAAATCAGCCAGCAGATCAAGTTCGAGTCATGGATCGGTGTTCGAACCGCTTCTAGCTGAGACCTCCAACCCGAAGACACCGCCTGATAGATATATCAGCAAAGATAAAACCAGGCCTGTCACATCTGCTGTTTTGCTCTCCAGTCCGAATTCACGGACTCTTCCTTAAAACTTCTCTATGAATTTCAAGTAATTAGGTTGTGTTGGATTAAATTTAAATTAATTAGTTGTGCCAAAATCTGTGTAATTCACATGTAGTTGATCTTATGAATTTAGAAGATAGAGATGTTATGCAGATTATTTTCCTGTATTACGACCTTCTTTGATGTGAACCCTCCAAGGAGGATGAGGGCACTGCAATAATTATCAGTCTACGCTTTTACGGAGCTGCTAATGAAATCAAATGCTTAGTATCAGAATTTGCCATCTTTCAACCATTTCTTGGTCGTGAATTCATATAGGTCCTTCTACGGCCCTTTTCAGATTATATAAAATTATGTCAGTATCTGCGTCAAAGCATTTCAGGTGAAGCTAACTCTCCAATGGAACCGTAATAACAGAATTACTTGTTGTCAAAGACCGCATGAGGCATTGTGTTGGAAATCTGTTCCTGTCACGAGTTGCTCAATGATTTAGGAATAAAATGTGATTGCCCCTTTCAGTTTCAGTTTATCAATTTCACTAACTGAAGACCGAAAGCTCGAGAATAAAGATACGAACATCATGAATGCTCAAAGCTCCAGCAAAAGAAGAAAAGCTGATTCTGTCCATGAAGTGGACCGACAACGTCGCAATTTGGGATCATTCTTTAAGACGATTTAAGCGTGTTTTAGGGACGCCGCCTGTGTCAAGACCGTCATTCTCATGGCACAGTGATGTAATTATGAAAAGAAAAAATGGCCAAGTCCTGTTGGCCAGCTGACATCACTGGCCCCAGCACCGGTGGTTTCCATTGCTTCATGATCACGTTGTGAAAAAAAGGCTCTTGATTCAACTTGATTCAACTTGATTCAACTGTACTCCCTTGACTAAAATATTATATAACCGTCCAACTACAATCATGGACACTTCACCTAAGTCCAATTTCGTATGAGATCAGAGTTAGTTCCTCACAGTGGAAAACAAAAACACGTCGGACGGTATCTACACCTCGGCAGCTCTTTCATGACGCATCTCGAAAACCCGACAAACTCAATCCCAATACCATCGCTTCAAAATAGTTCGTAACCTTTGGGACACAACATGCGGCGCTTCGAGCAGCTGGCGCTCACCGATAGCGCCATCAACAATCATGGAACACTTCCTATGGTTGTTGAATCGCTTTTAGCAACACAGTCCCGCAAAAATAAAAAAAGCAAAGGTGATGAGTTGCGATCGAAGTCCTTGCCAGGCGCGCGCGCGCGCGCTCCCCGGAAGGCAAGGCCTACAGTTATACGCCAGAATGAAAGTGAGAAGCCAACGTTGACGAAGCCAGCGGAATTTGGACTCAGAAACAGCAGTGGGCCCAAGGAACCAACTAATAGATCTGAGTCACCTGACAGCTGCTTGCCGGTCACTTCCCACATGTGACAGTTGCTGCGCAGAAATATTATCCCTCAAGTGCCAGTTTACCTCAAAGTCCAGTCCGACAAGCGAGAGTTCAAGTGTGAATGTACTCCACTTTCAGCAGTAATACTATCCGGCGAGGGGGGTGGGGTGGGGTGCTACCGAGACTGGTAGCTCTAAATTCGCCGCGTCCACGGGTGACATTAAAGTTCTGAAAATATATAAATCCAGTAGAACTGCCACATGTAGGATGGATGCACCAGTGGCGTGGATTTGTAGTCGGCCCCCCGTGAGGTTGTCGTGTCTCTGGACTCAGTTAGCCTCCAGTCAACCGAAAGAAAGTAGGGTGGATCATTTCATTGCTGCTCGCTTGTGCCGACTTTTGTAATTGTGCCTGGTTGTTGCTGCTAGGAATTTCTCGGCGCTTGGGAGATTTTCGTTGCCTTTACGATTCTCTGCGTCGCCCATATAAGTTCGTCATGGGTGTTCCAGTATGTTGGTGGTGTGTACTGTTTCAGATTAAACTAATTTTTGCTATGACCTGACACAGTGCGTTCGTTGCCTATGTCTAGAATAAATGTCCCTTCCGGGGCCCATTCGATGCGTCGATGTTTGTTTTGTAAGGTTGCTAGTATAAAAACTTTTCTTCGCTTCCACAGGTGATAGGGGAAGCGGAGACCGATCTATAGAGTCCAGAGGAAGCTCAGGATTTTATAGGATTGGTGTGCAGGAGCTCATTCGGGGTTTTTGTCGACTGCCGAGTTTTTCTGTTTTATCTTTCTTTCTGGTAAGACTTTCACCCACTCGCTGTCTTCACATCGCAGAATTCGTGAAGTCACTTTTTCCTGTCAAATTCATTGCAGTGGGCAGTTTATGATCAGAATCATAGCCGTAATAACCTTTGATATATGGTAAAGTGATTACTCTTGTCCAATTCCATTCTGGCACAGTTGAAGTCGACAGAAACACATGTATTTCCCGCACGTATTGATTGCTGGTTCGAATTCGAGAGAATGGATTCTCACCATAGGAACATTGACACAGGAATGGAACAATCCTTTCACCCCACAATGGCTGCGAAGCACAGAGTCATGCTGCTCGCGAGCGCCATGATTCTTCTGGCGGCGTTGTTTTCCCCCGTCGAAGCCTCCCACAAGGATTGGCACCAGCTCGGCGTCGAGAGCATCAAGAGCTCCTCTTCTGCGACCCACGTCTATCAGCCTTACCGCACGGCGTACCACTTCCAGCCGCGCAAGAATTGGATGAACGACCCCAACGGGCCGCTCTACTACAAGGGATGGTATCACTTCTTCTACCAGTACAACCGCGACGCAGCCGTGTGGGGAAACATCACATGGGGGCACGCCGTGTCGAGGGACATGGTGCACTGGCGGACACTTCACACCGCGCTCAAGGGCGACAAGTGGTATGACATGAAGGGTGTGTGGTCCGGATCCGCCACTTTCCTGGACAATGGAGTCCCCGTGCTGCTCTACACGGGCTGGGCGATCAATGGCACAGACCAGTCGTCCATTCGTGGTCAGACGCAAGCAATGGCGGTGCCGGAAGATCCGTCGGATCCCCTGCTGCGTGAGTGGGACAAGTCGCCACACAACCCGATTGCCTTGGCACCACCCGGATTCAACGACAGCATGTTCCGTGACCCGACCGAGGCGTGGAAGGGATACGATGGGGTGTGGCGTATGTTGGTGGGGGCAGTCAAAGGGACCGATCAGTCAATCGGAACTGCGCTTCTGTACAAGAGTACGGATTTCAACAAGTGGAATTTCACTGGGGAGATCCAGTCGGTGGCCGGCACGGGAATGTGGGAGTGTCCCGACATTTACCCTGTCCATGTTAAGGAGAAGACGGGGTTGAGGCTGTCCGCGAGGGGGCCACATGTGAAGCATGTCCTTAAGGTGAGCTTGGATAGGAACAAGCACGATTATTACTCCGTGGGTACTTACGACGAGAAGACGGACTTATACACCCCGGATGATACCAAGTTGGACACGGGATTGGGACTACGGTACGACTACGGGAAGTTTTACGCGTCGAAGACTTTCTTCGATCAGAATAAGAACCGGCGGGTATTGTGGGGTTGGGCAAATGAGTCTAGCAGTGTGCAGGATGATATAGAGAAGGGGTGGTCTTCGGTGCAGTGCTTGCCGAGGCATATCTGGTTGGATGAAGAATCGAGTGCGAATTTGGTGCAGTGGCCGATTGAGGAAGTCGATAAGCTTCGGCGGAATGAAATGACGGAGAAGAATGTGGAGGTTGGGGTGGGTAAGGTTGTGCCCGTCAAGGCGGCGAAGGGCGCGCAGCTTGACATTGTGGTAGATTTCGCCCTGCCTGAGAAGAGCGAGGGATTGGAACAAAACCCAAACCTGCTGGCGGAGATGGGACATTTGACATGCAGCGATTTGGTAACCAAGGGGTCGAATGCAGCTGGACCACATAGCTTCGGCCCGTTTGGTGTTCACGTGCTTGCGACCGGTGATCTCCAGGAGCGGACGTCCATCTTCTTCCATTTGATACACGATGGCAAGCACCAGAACTGGAAGACGCTCTTCTGCGGCGACCAGAGCCAATCCTCCTTGCAGCAGGACGTCGACAAGACGGTGTATGGGTCCTACGTGCGCGTGGATGACAGCGACAAGGTGCTGTCCGTGCGCATTCTCGTCGACCACTCCATCGTGGAGAGCTTCGCCCAAGGCGGCCGCACGGTAATGACATCCAGAGTATACCCGGAGCTGGCGGTGAAAGACGCCGCTCACGTGTTTTTGTTCAACAACGGTACTGAGCCCGTGACAGTGAAATCGGTATCCACCTGGGAGATGAAGAGTGTCAACATCAAGTTTTACAAACCTTGATTTGCACGCTCTTTCCGCTTAACTCCGGTTGATAACTAGCCGAAATGTTGCTTTCCCAATTTAGAATTGTTTGGACATCCTCGAAGCTCAAGCTGCTGCATGCATACAGAGATATTCAAAATCATGTACACATCTCCACTTGTAATAAAACATAATAAACCACTCTGTTTTGGCACATTCCGCATCACCCTGTCGTTGAATAAAACCTCACAAACCATCCAAAAATACCCAAACCAGATAAGGCAGAACCCGCGTGCTTGGAAATCACATCGTAAGGATGAAGCATGAGTGGACAAGTGTACCCACTCGTCGTACCGACGAAAGATGCGCTTTCGTTCTCGCTGGAGAAAGATTCTTCAGCTAGCTCCCACCAGCAAGTACCATCACAGTGTACCCACACGCACAAACAGTACCATTAGATGCGGTGAGCTAAAGGGGACACCGTCACCCATTTGCTGCAGAATCGTGGGTGACTCTCGGCCATGGCGTGGCCGCGATGCTGCTCCTCCTGCCTGCTCCTGCCTGCACCGTGCGCGCAGGACGGGTTGTACGAGAGCCACCAAAGCAGTGATGGAAAAGTGGGGAGAGATTGCGTGAGAGAAAGCAGTAAGTAAGTAAGTAAGTAAGGGAGTAGGGGAGAGGAAGGCATGTTGTCAGGGACATGGCAACAGGCAGCAGCCGTGTGATGAGTGAGTGATCGTCAACTCATTCCTCACACTCTAAACTCTGCATCCTGGTCTGCGGGTGTGGGGACTTCCTGCTGCTGCTGCTGTTGCAGCTGCGCCGCGGGCTCTGTCACGACTAGCTGCAGCCGTCGCGTGTCCCGCGGTGAAAGAGAGACACTGGAATGGGGTATATCCGTGAGTGAGTGAGTGAGTGAGAGTGAGTGAGAGAGAAAAGAGAGCAAGTTGAGGGACCCCCACATGGAAACACTGGCCCTGTTTCTCCGCACCCACGCAATCAGGGTCCTACCTAACACTACTACTACTACCCCCCCCCTTTTCCCCTTTTTTCTTTCCTCTTTTTTACTTTTGTTGTTGGTTGTTGTTGTTGGTTGTTGTTGTTGCTGCTGTCGCAGTAGTAGTTCTACTTCTTCATCTTGCTGCTGTTGTTGCTGTTGCTGTTGTTGCTTCCCACTGAGTGCCCGTGCCCACTTCATCAAAGGGAGGGAGGGGGTTGGTTGTTTGTTTGTTTGTTTGTTGTGTTGTGGTCCTGTCTTTTGTGCATCACTCGCAGGTGTGTCAGAAGAGGCGGAGGAGAATGCATTGGGGAAAAAAAAGTTTTTTCCAGAGTTTTTCTATTGAGGGAGAGTTTTCCACGTGACACGTTTTTGGGAGAGAAACTGTATTATTTTTTATGTCAGTAACGAGGACATTCATGTTTTAATGGATTCCATTGAGTTTTTTTTCTTGCCTCTGATCTTTCGTTACTTTCTGAGGTGAGTAATGTTACATCTTTGCCATTTTCATCCACAGTTGAATGACCTACACAGCTGGGTATATTAGAATGCATGTATTTCGTGGAAAATTTTCCCCCAATCTATTTTTATCTATTCTAGGGGCTCACAAATCAATGTCTTCAATCCACGCGTGAGCTTTTGAAGTACACGACATGGAATGTGCTGCATCATGCGAGGAGGGCCCATAAAGCCCCTCCTCGCATGATGCAGCACATTCCATGCTTGTAAAGGCAAATCCTAACAGAAAACTCAAATTAATTAATTGAAAAAAGAACAAAAAGAAGAAGATGAAGAAGAATTCTTTCTTCTTCTCGAGCACCTGACGTCAATTGTTACACATTCTGAAAGTCAAATTATTCTGTTTTCTTTTTCTTTTTGCAACGTTTTTCCGGATATTAGATGAATATTTATAATTATTATCACTCCAGAAGTAACTTGTTTCAATGTTTTAATATCCTGTGTTGTATTTTTGAAATAGTAGCAAAACAAACTGTCCAATATTTGTTGGCACTGTTCAATCAAAGACTGTTTCAACTGAGAGATGGTCTATTTGTTGGAATAGTCCATGTTTCTTTTGAACTTTATGCAAAGAGGAATGAGTTTTCATTTGAAAGTGAATTTGAAATAACCTTCTAAAGATGAAATATCTCGAATCAGATGACTCTATAAAATTATAGAATAAAATTAATAGAAAAAGAGTAGGTCAATGAACTTGGTTGTAAAAACTCAATCATTGAATTAAAAAAAATTGAGTATGTGTAGGTGCAATTTATTAAATACTCCCCTAATTTGCACATAAAACAAATACTCTATTATGTTACAAAATGCTACATCAAATGGGAATGGTTATGAAAACGATAATATCAATAATCATGTTGATAGAAATGGACATGGTTATTTAATGAAAAATAAGAAAAGAAATACATTAAACGAATCAGGCACAAAATAAAATGAATTCATCTTACGATACTTATATCTTTCAAATATACACTTGGTTGAGACAATTGTTGCATTCGACTATCCCATGGAATTTAAAGGTCAAATTCTAAGCAATGGATAAATACACTGTTCAGTTACTGATTAAATCATTTTTGTAAGAGAAAGGAAGTCAATCACATGTTTGTTTCAATATTCACGTCTTAAAATTCGATTCCAATTATGATGCACCTAAAACATATTTGTTTTGAACTTAAATTTTACATGAATTTTGTTTTCACAAGAATATAAATTGCTAAGTTATATGTATGTTTTTCCTGTGGAACTTTAGATACTTCCATCAATACATATATATATATATATATATATATATGTGTGTGTGTGTGTGTGTGTGTGTGTTTCCAAAACATATTTTCATGGAGCAGAAGTTATGGATAATATATTAATGCTTTTTAAAATGTTATGATCAAACCAACTGCATTCTAGTTAAGTTTTATTTTCTTCATATAAACATATTGTGTTTCTATCAATACTTTTGTATACTACATAATGTACTTAAGGGAATTCAAAGGCTAGTGCAGCAGCAGCAGCTGTGGTGCCGATGCAAATTAAGATTTGCTCCGACGCCGTCGCAATGTTGCTACAGTGCCCAGGTCGAAGCTTTTGTTAATCTAATCTCACACTGTTGAATTGTAAGATTATATTAACAAAAGCTTCGACCTGGGCACTGCGAGCACTAGCTCACGATCGGAGTCATTCGCAGCAACTCCGTCGTCAACTTTGTGGAGACACGAACAGATTTCCGTTCATCATCGAGGAAGTTCCACAGCACGCAGCTTCAAAGCATGAAAACACACTTGGGAATTGCAGGTATATCTGGCCCTATGGAGAGGTGGGGTGGGGGGGATTGTACGAGAGGGAATTACTGTGATCAGGACGAAGGGATAGAGGCACAAGACGTGGTGGAAAACCAGCGGAGAGAAATTAGTTGCACAAGCTACACCCCAAACGGCCTTTGCACTAAGGGCGAATGCCTGACTTCGGAAGCCGGTACTGCACGTTTCACGACGCGTACCACGTCCACCATTTTTCTCGGCTGCCAATAACTACACCGTTGGAGATTCGAACCAGTTTCCCACTCGACACTGCAGACTCAGCTTCAGCTTCACGAAGTCACCGAAGTGGGTAGAACCCTCAAGTTGGGCTTCATGCACAAAAAATCTGAATCAAACACGTCGATGGGTCAAGTAGTCATGCTGAGAATGATCGAGCACGAATACCTGCCCGGGCTATGCTATACTATGCTACTGTGACACAGTAGGAGGGGAGTAGTACCTGACAAGAACGGTGCAGGGTCACAGAATAGTACAATTTTGGGTGGTGTCCGGATCGAAGCCATCGACAGTGAAACCAGGATCCTGGTGGGCAGCTGCAGGCGAACTGATCAGAAAGTCTCGTCGATGTTCACAGTCCAGTCCTCGCAACCATTGCGAGCGGAAAGAGAAAAAGTGAGTCCTGCATATACTATTACAGCAACAACAACAACAACAACAACAACAGGTCTAACAGAAGCGTCATGGAAATGGGACATCGCATGTGTTAGAAGCAACTCAGATCCATCGCTAATCCTGAAATGCAGGCGAATCTAGTGCTGCTGTTTTCGAGCTTCTGTCCACTGCGAAGAAGCAGTTGTTGTTGTTAAGCTCGGGACTTCTTCCGCAACTGGGCTGCACTTGGCGATCACTTTTGTGTTGCAAAACCACAATAGGGGCCTCATGTTGCGAGAGACCGTAGCGTCCATTTCGAAGTGGGTTTTCACAAGTTCAGTGATGTTTTTCTCAGTTCAGATCAACGATGTCAGATTTGCACAGTTTCGACAAGTTTTGGATGTGTGTTGAAAACAACATCAGATTGGAAATGAATTCGAGCACATCAGGATTTATTCGGAATAATCAGAGTTGTTCAACTATACATGCATTAAGTTTGTTACATGCACATTTCGTTTCCAATTTTTTTGAAGCATCATGGGGTAGACTTATTTATTGTTACTTTTGTGTAAGAATGCCTTTTTACTAGGTGGTTGGAGGTTTTGGTTCAACTCCATATTATTGTAACAAATGTAAAATATATAATTTTGTTTAAAATTTCAAAGGAGGAATATAAGTTTTAATCTATGATTGTGCTTTATTTATTGTATCTTAGTTCTTTTCTTCTTCTTTTTTTTTTCTTTTCTATTTATCAGTTCTATAGTTTGAGTTTAATATACTTCTTTATGTTCTTTAAGTCATATGCATATAGTTTTCTTGGTTTTGTTTTTTTTTTTTTTTTTTTTTTTTATTTTACATTTGGTCCATTTCTTATGTAAAAACCATACCAATGTGTTGTATTTAGAATAGAATCCTTCATATATTGGCATTGTTACATATTAAATCAAAAGTTTTATCCAAAAGTAGTTAATGGACCAAATATTAAGTACTTGGATTGGAGCTAATAATTAAATAGAAAAATGTGGTTATTCATAAATCTTACCACTTGATTATTTCACAATCAAAGATACAATTGTCGATATTAAAACTCCTTGTTAATATGCATTATAGGAAATTAATAAATTTTTAGTCAGATATTTTTTTTCTAATATGCATGTTTTTTTTTTTTTTTTTTTTTTTTTTGTTAATGCTTTATTTTTACTAGAATAAAAATATCTTTGTTTTGTCTTTTTGAATTTGATACTATTATGTGAAATAGAAAATATTTTGGTTTTAATTTTTTTCATATAATTATAGAATTATATTTTATATTTTGTTTTCATATAATTAAAAAATTACAGTCTTCTTTTAAAATTTATTTTACTTCAAAAAAAATCGAATTATTTTTGTTAATTTTTTTTTAATATATCTTGTTAAAACTTTATGAAGAATAAAACTATTGGCCTTTAATACATCTGTTCCAAGATGTGTGTGTGTATATATATATATATATATAGCCATACTAGATAGTTTAGGATAGATTAAGAATTACTTAAATTGATCCATCTTTTGTTTTTCAATATCAAGAATCTACATCTTTAAAAGTTCAAAAGGTTTAAAATGACTTAGTAGTGTCCTCATCAACATTAAATTGAATGCTAAATTTGGCTCTAAAAATATTATAATTTTATTAGATAAATTTTTTTTTGTAATGATTTTAGCATTAGTTTTTTATTTACCACTCAGAAATCAAATAAAATAAATTAAAAATATTTACAAGTTCAAAAATATCATTTTAAAGCATTATATTCATGACATATAAATTAATGCCATATTTTTAATTTCTTGTTTTTTGAAGTTAAATCTTACTGAGCAGTGATTTTCAAAATAAAGATAGACCTAATATTTAAAAAATTTAATAACCAAAGATAAGCCTATAAGTATAAATTGGATTTCATGTAGTTCATTTATCCTACATCCAACTTTATTTTTTAAACTATGGTAGTTTCAATAATCTAAACTAATATATAATAAAAAGATATTTTAAATTTATACTCAATTACAGAGGCGTATTGAATGTGATGAGTGTATTATATACATAGTCTGCATTGGTTTTTTTACAATAATGTATCCTTTTTAAATTATAATTATAATAAATTTATAAACAAGTAATATTAAGTTTTTTTAGCTGTGGAGAAAATAAATGAATATATATGTACATGCAAGAATTTTAAGCCAGGTCTCCAAGAAGAGCATTAATTCTTCTTGTTTAGATGTTTCTCCATAATTGACAATTGAAATATATGCAATGTGTGTGACCCAGCATGGATTGTATTAATACATCCGTCAAAAAATTCTCTTCAAAAGATTCTTTAAAATGTCAATTTTGTTTTATAAATAACATCTTTTAGAAAACTTATCACAAATCTTAAAAAACTTCATGGATCTTTTTTTGTTTTATTTTGAATGCATAAGTCGGTAAAGACAATGTTTTTTATTTTTTTATAAATTTTTTTAGTAAAAATATTAATAATTATGTAATTCATAATAATAAAATATTTTTTTAAAAATTAATTTTGAATTTAAAAAACTTGATACATCCAAAGAAACTTGCAAATCAGATTTTACCTAAAAAGCTTCTTCAATGTCTCACAAGGAAAACATTATTATCCTTTTATTATTATTTTTTTCTTTGCTCATAGTTCTACCTACTTTAATCTATTAAATTAATATTAGTACCTATAACAATGTGAATGATATTATAATTTAGAACCTCTTGGTTGTTTGTTATTGTTCATTAATAGACATTTAGAAACTTTTTGAATCTCTTCAAACCAACAGTCTTGAAGAAGTCCCTATTGAATTTTCCTTAAATTTTCAGAATATTTTATAATTTAAAAAAAAAATCATATTAATCATCTTTAAAATTTTTAAATTATAGTATAAATAAAGAAAGAAAGAAAAAAGATACTAAATATTTACAAATAAAATATGAAAAATTCCATGATATTTTTATTGTTTTTGAAAATATTCTTCTATGTTTTTAAAACAACTTTGTAGATTTTTTAAGATTAATCATTCATATTCTTCATTATGAGTTGAGGTAGTATTTTTACTTGAGGTTGCATTAACAAGTTTCAATTTAAATTCAAATTCACTACTTATTCTTGTATTTTTTATATTCTTATTAAAAAAATCTTTTGGTATAGTAGTCAAATTGTTGTTGCTATCTTAGATAGACTTTTTTTGATAATAAGGACAAATATTCGTTATTTTCTTCTTACGTTCATTGTCACAACACATCCTACTTCTATCTACAGCTAAAAGAACTGTTGTTCAAAACTTGATCAAGAGTTAATTGCTTTATGAAACCATCGATTATCATATTTTTTAGGACAAAGAATTAATTTTTTATCAATTTTTTATCTAACTTATTTACTTAACTACAAACCTCTAAAATTTGAAGAATATCTTTTTAGCATCTACTTTGGTACTGGAGACAGATAGACAAGGAGAATGCTCATCTATGGCATTCACAAACTATTGCAAAGCAAATGGAATCAAAAGACAATTGACACAAGCAATAACTCCTACTTAGAATGGAGTAGCATAAAGAAGAAATAGAGCAAATACTGAAAAGGCAAGAAGTTTACAATACAAAGCAAAATTATCTTTGGTCAGAAATTTTGAATACAACAAATTATCTTATAAAGAGGACCTATAAGAACTAACAAAGGCTAGAAAAAATCAGCAATCCACCATTTGAGAATTATTAGAAGTTTGTCGTATGTACATATGCCTAAAGAAGAGAGATCCAAGTTTCAGTCAAAAACTTTGTAATGTATTATGTTGGAGTTTGATGATATTAGTAATGTATACAAGCTTAATTATCTACCGGAAAATATATATATATATATATATATATATATTTCGTAGGAATGTAGTGTTTGATGAATCCAAAGTTGGGTTTGAATTTGCAAAAATAAATGAGAAAATCAATGAGCATACATAACTATTTGTAAGATTGACAAATTTAGGTAATGAATACAATCAGATTCAAGAAATGACTAATTATAATACCGACCAAGTTGATGTGCAGAAAGAGCAGAAACATGATGATAATACCAACCAAGTTATTGTACAAGGAGAGCAAATTCATGTTTCACAAGAAAAAGGAATTGATGATAAAATTGATAAAGCTGCTATATAAGTAGAGCATCTTGACTTTCTACGAGAAGAAGTGATCAACAAGGAAGCCGAAGAAAATATGTCCTTAACTACAGAAGGTAATACACTAAACGTTACTTTTCAAAGAAAGAAGAAATATAAACATGGCATAAGTGAAACAAACTTACAAAGATCACAGAGAATTAAAAAAAAAAAAAAAACAAAACAAAACAAAAAACAAACAAACAAATATTACATTACGAGAATATATCTGGACAGTTGAAAAGAGTGAAGTATGGGAGCTATTTTTTTTATTTTAATGAAGCAGTCAATACAAATAAATAGAATGACACAATTTAACAAGAAATGGATAATATTGAAAGAAATAATACATGGAAATTGATAGATCAACCAAAAGGGATTAAGCCACTTGATTTTAAATGGATATTTAAAGCAAAGACAGATGGAGTTGGAAATGTTCAAAAATACAAAGGCAGATTGGTGGCAAGAGAAGATTTTCAAATACCTGGAATTAATTATTTTGAAACATTCGCTCTTGTGGTGAAGTGGGCACTTGCTGCTAATAGGAAATGAAGAATTAGACATTTAAAAATAAAAATCACATTTTTTTAATGGCATTTTTGAAGTAGAAGTATTTATGGAAGTGTCCAATGGTTGGAGAAATGCAAGCATAGAAAGAAAAATATGCAAAATGAAAAAGACTTTGTATAGACTTAAAGAATCTCTTAGAGCTTAGTATTTAAGAATAGTTGGTTACAAAAGTAATAAGGACTATAATTTGTACTATTGTATTTAAGATTAAAAAAAAACATTGCTTTTATATGTTAACAATTTATTATTAACAAGAGATGATTATAACAATATTGACAGGATTCAAAAACATTTGCAAAATAAATACAAAATGACTAATTTAGTAGATGTACACACGTATCTAAGAGCTAAATTTGTAAATATTGATCAAGAAATTTGGATGCATAAAACATAGTATATTAAAAAACTGTTGCAAAAATTCAGAATGGAAAGATCAGATTTTATATTTGTATCAATGAACACATAATCCAAGGTTGAATAAGATATAAAGTCTCCACTATGTGAGACTACTTTATACAGATCTTTGGTTGGAAGTTTGATTCATTTAAGAATAATACAATAAAATATTGTTTTCAATGTATACTACTGTTCACAATATATGAATCAATTGTAGGAAGCGTATCTCATAGCAACAAAGTATATTTTGAGCAATCTTAAAGGTAGAATAAATTATAAGATATTATTTTGAGCTGATGACAAACAAAAACTACATACTTTCACTGATACAGATTTTGCTTGAGATCTAGACTCTCAAAAATAAGTGACAGGTATTTTACATAAACTTTGGATTGTCTCCAACTCATTAGATAAATAATTTGCACAAAATTGTAGAGTTATCTACAACCATAGTAAAATATATGGTCTTGTTTGATGCTGCAAGAGAAGTGAGTTATCTCAAGAAACTACTTAAAGAATTGCAGATCCAAAAAAAAGACCCAACAATGTTTTTAGTAATTATATGAATTGTATAAAAATAGCAAACAATCTAGTGATGCATGCATTCACAAAATATATAGAATTATGACATCATTATGTAAGATATAAGAGTGAAGTATTAAAGTAAAATTTATTCTAATTAAATATCCACTAGTTAACATGTTAACAAAACCATGTAACAAATACTATCATTAGTAAAATCTAGAACTGAAAGAATTATTATAAATCTCACAAAAAATAAAAACAAAATGTTGTGGAACTAAAACTAAGAGAGAATGAAAGATGAAGAAGTTTTGAGATAATGTTGTGGTTCAACCAAAGTATTGAAACCTTTAAACTTAGCATGAGGAAAGTGCTTCACTTTGGCTTCACATACTAACTAAGACTTGTACACATTGGATGCTAACTATGTTAATTTGCATAAAATTTTGATGATTTCAAAATACTATAAATATCTACAAAATTACCAGAACCAATGATATCTTAATGTCTACCAAAAGTTAACAACAAGATTTGATGGAGAAAATCTGCTACACAATGAAAGAATCTTAATGCCACAGTGGAGCTCAACCAAGCCAAAAGAAAACATAATTGTACGTGTAAGATAGCACAAACAATTTAAATCATAAGAATTGAGGGAGAGTGTCGATGTTATAAAAGCAACCCTAGTTTAGAAAACGATAGTTTTACCGTAAGTTACAACATTTATTTTAAAATAGAAAAAGAGCTCAGATACAGAAGGGCATGAAAAGAGATCGCTGCTGCAAGAAGTGTATGATATAAATATAAATTACTGCATGAGTAAAATCAAGAGACGAGTATAAATATATTTCAACAAGTATGTAATAAAGGATGACCTCCAGTATTAAAAAAAATCAATACTAATTGGGTTCCAGTGGGAGATTAGCAATGAATTAAAAGCTAGTTGAGTCAAGCTTGTACAAGGCAATGGCAGAGCTGCTTGTGCCGGAGCCAGGTTCCGAATTTGGGCGGAGTTTCCCACGCGCACGGAATTCAGATCTGTGCTGCACTGATTTTGACCAGGTTGTTGCTCTCGCTCAAGGTGCTCCGTGGAAGCTGCAAAGGGCGAGCAATGGAACCAACTGTAGAGAGTGACCAGGGCAACTACACAGCTCACCAGAGTTGCAGATAACGAAGCATAGTATGCAGGGGCTGTGAGTTTCGAGGTTGTAGTAATAGTAGCAGTAGTACTGGTTATATACTTATCTGGAAGCTGATTTTTAATCGGATGCAAGTTAATGAGTCCGGAGAGGGATATATGTTAGAAAAAGCTCCGCAGATCAGGCTCGTTACCACGTCCAAGAGATTTGCCGTGCAGCGGCTTCGGAATCGCATCAGGATGTCGCAGCTTGACTTCATCCTGACGTTTCAATCCCTAGTTAGTTTTCTCTCTCTCGAGAAAGAGAGAGGGAGAGAGAGAGAGGATGTGAATACTGCTGCTGGACATCATCTGAGACTTCCCAATGCACGTCACCACCTTGAAGCAAACCACCAGCAGCACAACTGCAGGTATAGTCATACCCTCAAACCTCTGCGGCCAGTTTGAGTACACACTGAAGAATGGAACAAACGCCAAAACTCTGACATGAAACCAGCTTTCTAGCTCGCTCCATTCCGTGCGATTTAAACATGTTCTTTCTTTCTTTCTTTTCAGATAAAAACTAATGTGTATGAATTTGATGAATTCTTAATTTGGTTGATTCCAACATGTCTTTTACAGTAAGAAGAAGCTGATATCAGGTATGATGTGGAAACCACGTGATGAATATGTGTACCCCCGAGTATTACAACCAACGCTACCAGTGATGAAAAGCCTGAACCGATGAGCAGTGAAGCCATGTCGATCCCATGGTGCAGTAACTCTAGTGATTGTCATCACACGGCTCGTCGAATCCCCTGAGAATCCTTTGATGGAAGAATGTCAGGTGGAAGATGCTCTGCATCGTGTGTTGTGCCTGAAGCTTTGCAGACAACTTCAGAGAAATCGGCAACAATTGAGTACCCCCCATTGCGTCTGGACCAGACCCTGCACTTGACTGCAAATAGATTGACTGGGATCGTAGGGCCGGACAAGACAGTGCCCAAGAGCACCAGCACCACAACGTAGCCTCACAACACGCTCTTGAACACTTCACAACCACTCACATTCCCCCAAACTTATCCCCCAAAACAGTACAGATCGCACGTGTTTCCGACACTGGATTGACTTCGAGGGCCCAAACAGCACTGTTCTCTGAAGGCGTTATACCAAAGATATTGGGAGCAAGCTCTTGTCTAGAAAAACCGTTTGTTAACTCCTCAATGCATCAGTCTTAGAAGTGTTTCCACAAATTCTGAACCTCGTTTATCCAGCTGAATCAACACGATTCTGACACAAGGCCATGGCAAAGGGTGATTCGTCACTGGACTTCGGCATTGGTTGTGAGGTGGGTTGTGCCCATCACCTGGACCTGCTAAATCCTTCAGCACAGAAGCCATCGGAAAATGAGAGAGCATGGAATAGACCACAACGGGGTCTGACAACATTGCCAACATCGAAATTGTGCTCCCGCTCCATTTTCCACACGGCGTGACGATCACCACCACCAGTATGTTCCCCTCAACCCTACAAAGAATGAGTTTGACCATTCCTCCGTCGTTCATAGAATCCAAACCCACTTGCAATGTACACACCGAAAGGTCACGAAATGTCATATTTCTGCACAACTCAAACCATTCAAACCAAGTGGCAGAATCCATAGTGATGACCACGAGAACGGCCAACTCTTCTCGCATAGCAAAACACGGTCTTCACTGCCATCCCTTCTCTCAAAATCCATGAGATGGTTTCATGTCCAGCCCAGCAAACACACATCAAAAACCTGATTTCATGTGAAGATTCGACCTGCAGTGGATCGTGAATGCAATTTAGATGCTCACTGAACATTGATTCGATAGCTCGCTGAATCAGTGAAGGTGAGGAATCAAAAACGCATCGAACTTGTGCAGGTCTTAACGAATTCCTGTAGAAAACGTAACGAACATGTCCCAGGCCTGTGAATTGCAAAGGTGACGGGGTTTCATTTAAAACGGCGGACGTCGCCGTCCTTCGTAATCTTTGAAGCTGTTTCTCAACGGTGGAAAAACGGCGGCCAGCTAAAATGGCGCTGGATGTGGTTGTCAAGGGCCAAGTCACACATAGAAACTTGTGAAGATGTCTTCAAAACTTATGAAGTATAATAAAAGTGGGTTATATATATATATATATATATATATATATAAATGGTTATTTGATAGTAGTGTTCTTATATTACAAAGGAATGAATGAAAATATAATAAAAATTAATATCAATGAATCTTGAGATTTTCACCAGTTGCAAAATTACAAACTTTGTCAAAATTTTGTTGTATTGACTTCAAAAGTTGGTTTAATGATTTCTCCTGATTTTTACAAGAAAGTGTTATACAAAATGAAATTAAAAAGTTAAAAAAATAAATAAAATAAAATAAAATAGATGTTTAATGTCATTTTATTTTATGTTTAAAATTTTTAAACGTAAATTTTATTAAAATTTTAAATTATTAAAAAATTTAATCTAAATATTTATTTAATAAGCACATAAATAAATTATTAGTCATTGGTTTTTTTTTTAAAAAAAAAACCTCATTATGCTCTAACTTACATATAAGATAGAGGTCATAATTATTTTATTACAAAAATATTATTTGATCTTTTAGTACAAGAATTAGAATATAAATATTAAAAAATTATATATATTTAATTTTAGAAAAATATCATATATATCCCTCAAGTATGCTGAAATATCAATAATATCTATGTATTCTTGATAATAGCAAATCTACAGTTAAATTTGAGTATTTTTTATTAAATTTAAGGTATTACTAGTCTTTCTTTTTTAGGTGCATTTGGAGTCCAAATCATGTATTGTGCAGATTTTGTTGCACTAATTTTTGGCTCTAATATAATTTTAAGGAGCCAAGTTCATTGGTGAAACCATTTTTGGTTGTGTTTCAAATAAAGTGAAGATGATATACCCAATTTGCAATTTCGGATTAGTTCATGTTGTACAAAGATAGTTAAGAAGTCACAATATGGTTAAGACAATCAATGAGCACTCTAACTAATGTCCTTTATCTAAAGCATTGTTTGACAAGTTAATCAAATATTTCATCACTTCACGAGCAATTTATAGAAATTATAGTAGTAGATTTTTTATATTCATAACAACAACAAGCATATGTTGAAATGTAATCACAATACAAGTTGTTCTTTTGTGAATGCAAGTGCTTTGCCTTGGGCCACTTCTCTCAACATTTCTAAGGGATCTAAACATTGGAATGATTCCAAAAGGAACCATCTCTCAATGAAGGTGATGTTATAGGATTAGTATTGGGCAACCAAGCCGTCACTGCTACTATGGGGTCAATACAAGTCATGAAATTTAACCTTCAATACATCTAAGCTTGCCATGATAAATCAATAAAGGATGTTTATAGAATTGAAATCATGGATCCTTATTATTGGTAATTACTTTTAACAAACTCTCACAATACGCAAATCATCTTACTATAACCTACCTTCAATCATTAATTTTAATTTTCCATCCATTATGGCAAAATTTGTGTGGCATGCAGACATCGACAAAAGAAATAGAGTACTAAAAAAGAACCAAAAAGTGCAGCACCAAAATTTGCAAGGCACAAGGTTTAAATCTTAGATGCACCTAAAAAAAGAATAGTGATACTTTATCACATTTTATGATAGATTTTCTATTATCACAAAATGAAGAGAAGATTTACTATAATCAAGAATACAATGGTATTATTGATATTTCAGCATATTTAAGGGATATGTATGATATTTTTCCTATATGGTGTAAACTATACAAATACTTTATAAATCAAATATTCTACATACATATATTATCAAAGTATAAAAACAAAATAGTCATAATATATCAAAATATTATTCTTCTAATCAATTTTTCTCACATCAAAGTACAAATTTATAATTATTAGAAGTCTTTAATTTAAACCTGAGATTTTTCTATCAAAGAACATTTAATAAATTTCTTTGGTATATGATTTTTAAGTTATATTCTATTTCGATATCCACATTTGGTATTTAATAATGGAAAAAATTGGAATTTAAAATTTAAATAATTCATTGATGTACCTAAAATAATTTAGGAACTGTTTTATATTTTTCCTTGTAAAGTAATTGGTTAATATAATCTAATTTCTATCAACTATCACCTATCACACTGAAGGATTTTTATTTTGACATAGTTTCAATTAGATTTCTTAAATTAAGTCACAAAGTTTTGTTCAAATTCTCAGTAAGGAATGACATTTAGTTTTTTTTCTATTGCACAATAAATATTCTAGTATTTTTAAGTTGTTTTGATACAGTTTAAGTAATGCTTGCACATCTGTGCGTTTTCTTGTACATAAATATAAACATTTATGAAACAATATGTTTTGTCTTTAACAACTTTGCTTTACATTTATTTTTAGCTTTTATTGATGAAGTGTGCAGTAAGTTTTACAAACATTGAGTATATAGCTTTTGAACAATTGTTTTTTGAAAGTAGTAAAAAAATGCACAATAAGTTTTGATTCTGATGTTGCAATTTTAAAATAATAAGACTAGTATACTAAACAAGCTAAAATGAAAACATGATTTCCAAAAAATAGTGTAAATATTTTGATTGCTATTCAGTTTTTATCATTATTTCACTATCATTATTCTTCACCATAAAGAGTATAATACATTTGTAGTGATGATGTATGCTAAATTATTCAAAGAACAACTTGGATCTTCTGATTAGCATAATATTTGTGCTGTATGGGTAATTTAGACATAATTATAAGTTACATTAAGAGTGTTTATAGGTTCATAAAAAACTGTTTATTCAAAAATGTTTGATCCATATAAGCTGGACTCAGTGTTCTTAGATTAGTTCTGTTTCTTTATTGTGCTAAAATATAATTCCATATCTTTTCGAACAAACAACTAAATAATGTTTTGTAATCCAAGCCCAGCAAACTTCAATTTCTTCCTATTAAAAAAAATAATCATAGAGTTAAGTGCTTTACAAGAACGTGTGAAAAGTATAAATGTTTCAATTCTACGATTCATGTTCAGAAAATTCAAATAGAAATATAAATACTCTATTTTCATTATGATTTATTTTTATGTGTTTTAAAATTAACTATATTATAAAAATATGAAAGGACAATTAAGTGTACAGTTATCAAGTATAAATTTAATTATCAAAATAATAATAATAATAATAATAATAATAAAATAAATAAAACACCGATTCTTGAAGCGTTTTATTTACTTGAATTTTTAAATTGTAATTTTAAAAAAAGGCAACAGATTAATCTAATATCTCTTTTTTACTTTTTTCTTCTTGCAATGAAAAAAACAAACAAACAAACAAAACAAAACAAAACAAAAAAAAACTTAATGACCAAACTCTGAAATTTCATCACTTATTTAATAAAAATTTGCATTTATTATTACATGTTTTATGCATCCTTGACCAATTGTACAGCAGAAACATGTAGTTCATGATTATATCATTTTACAGGTATGTAAAACAATATTCACCACATACTTTAACATATACTCTTTGTTATATTCATATTTTCAAGGGATTAGGTCTTTTGAAATTAATACTTGTATTTGACAGAGTACTTGCAACATGACAGACAACATTGAACATATTGAAGCGACAATTCTCTTCTGACAGGGATTAAATTAACATGTATGCAACACTGAATGCCACATTCAGTGTGAAGTCGGCAATTTTACCAAATAAGAATAGATCATTTAGATTTCGGAGGACAATTGCAAAGTTCAATGGAAGTGCTAGGTTGATATGATGTACCATCAGTAGGGGATAGCTTCTCACAATGCTTGGCATCTTTAACACGAAAACTTCGCTCGGAGAAGCAGCAGCAGCAGCAGTTGTCATTGGACCCACATAGAAGGCTTCAATAGCATGGCTCAGGCTGCTTCTGGACGTTCATCTGCTAGCTTTCTCCTTAATCCAAACTTGGCGTCATCTTGCCGCATCTGTCTTGAGTACTCCTCCAAGTTGAAGTTTTCCTCTCTAAGTAGTTCCTCCAGCTGGCTGTTATCAAAGAGGCTGTTCACAAGTTTCATAGATGCAGCATCCGTGCTGTACACAAACTTCACCTTCTTAACTGTCCTTGGATCCAAGAATGGCTTCACGATCTGTTGTCAGATAGCCGTATTTTTACCAATGTAAAGTCAAACCTCGATGTTTTAACTACTCTCGATTGTTAAGGTCAGATATTGGTTACTCTGCATAGGAGTGTGACTAAGGATGCTGATTCATCGGTGTGTAATTTCTGAGAGAGCATTAAGATAATCTATGATGGCATAGTGTACTGTGATATTGGCAACTTTAAGTGGTGCGGCGGCAGAGGAGGTGAGATGCCAAGCTATTACAATAGAGCCGCTAGGGTTTACAATAAAAGTAAATGCAGAGAACTCATTAAATGCTATTTTGAATAATATGTACATAGGAATTGAAATGCAATGCAGAAAAAAGCTACACCAATAAATGTTTCACCGATACCGTCATGGATCAGTAGTACTTAAAGCGTGAGCTCAAAATCCTCTTCAAGATGTGAAGACCTCAGGGCTGTACTATCCCATTGGGTAGATAAAAAGACAGAGGTGTGGTCTAAGAAACTTAGCATGCGTTATCATACAATCGAAGTGAAACGCACCTGCCAGAAAGCTTCAAAATAGTGAGGAGGGTTGTACAAAATTGCAATGCCCAATCGTTCCGGGTAGTGGTTTTGCAAAACTTTAGCAGTTTCTTGAGCCGTTTTGACAGGAATTGATTTACTCAAACTCCACTCATGGAAGTCAATCAACCAAACCATCTCCTCTTGACCCGATGGTAGGTTCAATATCGCATTCTCCATCATGTAAACGAGCTGCTTAATTTGGCCCTCCCGTGATGTTGTATTCTAAACCAAACATGTACTTCCAATCAACACGATTGCTAGGCTTCCCAAGTAGTAGCAAGTCACCAGCAATAACATCCGATTTACGCACCCATCCTCGATTTTGCGACCTAAACACCACTTTTTTCAACAATGTAAAGAATCTACAGTTAAACCTCCAAGCTTCTGCACATGCTCACCTGTTTTGCCGGGCGCAAAATTAAGACGGAATGTCCCTGTTTGTCTTTACAAACCGCTCTATATACTTTACCCGTCTCCGTTTCGCCGGCAACATCCTCCTGCACATGAAACATTCGAGACGCCATTCACTTCGATAGCGCTGGTTCTGACACGCGCATCTCCAACCAGATTGTTTGTTCATTTGGAAACATTATCTTGAAAAGATCAACTACAGCAAACCCTCTACCCAACGGTTAAGATGTTGAGAACAGAGCAACTTCAGCGTGGACATACCCAACGGATTTCGTCTGGCTTAAACGATGCTCGCCATGCTAATGATTCTTGCAGCATCTTCTCTGCTTTCTTGACGTTCCAATTACGGGCGCGAAGATACCGCCTGAGGCAATCATCTGTAGCATATTGTAATGCGCGTCCAGTAAGTGGTCCCAACGCTGTCCTCAAATCATTGACCTGAAAACCCAGTTGGCATGTCCTCATCCAAAACTGAGACAGAATTGACCTTAAAACTAACAACCCACGTAAATCCAAAGAGAACGCCAAAATCTTGTTGATGTGTGTTCCTTCTTCTAAGAGGGCATGTAAATTGAGCATTAGAAATTACAATGCTGGGACTAAATTTCTCAATTACCAGTAGTTCTACGTCCTATTAAATCATATCAGTAGGCACCAGATACACGGGTCCAAAGCCTTATGTTTCTTGAGACAGTGAGCTTATATGTTGGTATGAAGCTGATGGACGCCCGCCCTGATAGATTATCAAAAGCTACCCACACGATCCAAGAAAAACGTTCCAAAAATTCAACAGAGGTGAATGCGAAGACACAACAGCAGAAGAGTGTGAGCACAAGCCGTTGACGAGTACCCTGGCTTCCTCCTCGGTGTATGAGGTAGGCTCATGGTCCTTGTGTGATATTAATCTCTTCATGTGAGCTGAGCAAATTAAAACACACTACGTCTCGTACGCGCCCAAAGACTTTTTAAGATTTGCCCAGGAGCGGCAGCGTCAGCAGCAGCAGCAGCAACGCCCAAAATCCACCTTCCTAATTCCATTCGCGCCAAAGGAAAACACATTAGCCTGCGATGCCAAATCAATGGTGATTTCCATCAAGAAGATACGCGCAACACCCAGTTCGCAACATCAGGCACAACGAAGAAGAAATCACGAACTTTTTGATCCGAGCACTCTCCGAGACGAACTCCACAAAACCTCGACAACACCTCGCCAAGAGCGTCAAAATTGTATCAAAAATACCTTCCAATACTTACAGTGACAGGATCCAGTAAGAAATGAACCCCAGGGCAACAAAAAGAATCAGTAAAGAGAATGTCAACGAGATGACGGGTGAGGCAAGGCAAGGTAAATGTGGTGGACAAGAAACCAGGGCATTAAGATTAGGCTAAGGCTTTGATGAGATTGATGGCATAGGGCCAGAGCGAGAGGAGGCTTTCGGGGGCACTGGAATAAGGAGATGCGAGGGACGGAAGAGGCTTGCGAGACGTGCAGAAGCAGCACACTGGGTTTCCTTTTCCAGGTGGCTCTTCTGTGTGGAAGGCGGGCTCTGTCCGAGCTTTTGGCTACGAACGTGGAGGCATCTGAGCGCCTGCAAAAGTGAGCTCAAGCTTTGATTGCAGCAGTGAACTTCAATTCATAAGAAACAAATAACACCAATAAAGAAAAATAATAACAGACGGAAGCCAGAAAATCGTCTTTCCATCGCCATGTACGTCTGCGTGCGTGCTACGTGCATTTCTCGAACAACATAATTCTAGAACAACACAATTCCCCACACGGAGCTCTCGGGGAGAAACCCATGGACTCAAACCTGATGAAAGTAGTCCACAAGCTCCACAAGCCCCATGGAAACAGTAGATTATATTAAGAAAACTAAAAAAAACCCAGTTCGATTTCCCATTTCCCACATGCTTCTTCGGCATCTCGAAATGCGCAAAGATCACTAAAATAGGGGAGGGTTTCTCTCATCCACCATCATCCATTCAAGAGGTGAAGCGGATGTCCTGCCAAATCGCACGGGGGGCCTCCTTTTTCTGGACTGCGATCACTTTCCGCTGCTCCCGCTCAATTTTCACAGCATCTTTCCATCGGAGCCGCATGAGACCTGGAGTCCGAATTATGCTGCTGATTTAGCTACATTCATTGACTGGAACAGACTTGCAGTGATGGACAAGTGCCGTTCTGCTGCTGCAAATTGCAAGGGCTCGTGGCATACTGAAGCCGCAGTCCAATGTGGTGGAATTTAAACCAGTTCTCTTTTAAGTTGGGTTTTTTTTAGCCACCCAAGAGGACGTGGTTGGATGGTAAGCTCGGCGGATAGTGCATCGACTGTCGCTGAATAGAAAATTGTTTGTCTGCTCGTCGCGCCATTGACGAGGAGCCCCGTTGTGGAAAGCCGAGGATAACAAGCTGATATCCCAGCAGCCATGGCGGAAGGTAATCCTCCCCCTTTGCACCCGGTGCTGCAGCCGTTGTCGTTTCTTCTCGGCACCTGGCGGGGTCAGGGCGAAGGTGGTTTCCCTACAATCCAGTCGTTTAAGTATGGTGAGGAGATCAAGCTATGGCATTCCGGCAAGGTGAATCGTCTTAACTAGACCCTTTTTCTCTCGTAATCAGATGGATTGTAGGATTGAGACGTGAAGTATGTTGTGGTCCTTCTCGAGACTCTTCTAGCGAAGGAAGACAATTGAAGCAGGTGCCTATATATTTCGAATGTGACGTGGGTTGTGTGTGGACAAAAGTTCCTAGGTTAGAGAACATATTGAGTGGAAACGATGTTTGGATTTTGGTTTTGAAAACAATGAAGTTAATCGACGAGCAGAAATTAGTTCTAAGTCATGGGCGGCGTAGGTTTTGTGTTTCTTTTTCCATACGTAAGAGCAAATTTTATGAACGTGCCTGTGATTGGAATGGTTGCTGTTACCAAGTACATTTTACACAAGAGAGAATGTAATGCCCCACTTAAATTGAGTTGTGTTGTTGAATGTTTCAGTTGATACGAGAGTGAGTCAGAGCGATTTGTTAAGCTCACCGTTCAGATCATCCTGTTAATTATGTAGAGTTCAGAGGCATTGTCGACGCTGCATTTATTTAAATGAAATGCTTGTTACTATAGAAATACGTGTTTACAGCACAGCGTCGTTGCTTGTCTCATGGTGGTTAGCTAAGTGAGAGCGGTAACGTTCTAAGCATTCAACGGCGTTGGTGAATTGGGTTTTTGGACTCTCTGCTTATTCTGATTTCTCGTTATGCTGAGACGTGTTTTGGTGCAGCCGGTGATTGCATACTCGCAGAAAACGTGGAAAGCAGCATCAGGAGAGCCTATGCACGCAGAGAGTGGATACTGGCGTCCCAAGCCTGATGGCTCCATAGAAGTCATCATCGCACAAAGCACCGGGTTGGCTGAAGTTCAGGCATGAAACCATACTCCAGTTTAAAGTTTGTTATTAGAAACATTAATGCGCTTCATGGTTCATTTTCTTCCATATAGTTTTTAACCGAATTCTCACTTTCATGAAGTGCTGGGAGGTGCTTGGTGCCGTGTTTATAGACAGAATCTTTTAACTCTTAACGTTCTAAATGTGTCTACCTAGACGATTTTGGGATAAGGGGTTGACTACATCAATATCTATTTTTAAATACTGCTGATCTTGTATGCCTTTTTCATGGTCGTTTCTTTATCCAGAAAGGAATCTACGATGCGGAGAGGAAGATGGTGCAACTACAGAGTGATGCAGTGTGTAATGCTTCGAAGGTTAGTTCCTATAAGTGTCCTTACGACGGGATATGTGCATTTCCCCACCGAGATTGTCAGTTGATCTTTTGGACTGCCGCTTAGTTCACAGAGAGCTGCCCTATCATAACTATTGAACTAGGCACACAACTGCAGATGTCGTTCATGTAATTGAATTCGTCGTAATATTTTTACAACTCTGGAGAGTATTAATTAGACTTTGAACATTCTTCTGGTCAACTCATTTTTAGTTGGCATGCAGGTTTTGAGTATTGGGCGTGTGTTCGAAGTGAAAGGAGACGAGTTGATGTACACAGTGGAGATGGGCATTCATGGTCATGACCAGCAACCCCATCTTCGAGCAGTTTTGAAAAAAGTCACTGGCATCTAAGCTTTTTCTGGGAGAGTAAACCATTTTAGGATGTACAGAAGCAGATGTGAAGGTTGAACCTACCATCTGTAGTTTTTGTCGCCGTCCTAATTTGAGCTTTTGCTGCAATTTCCACTAATTAAGAATATTGGAAGCAAAGTAGATCGCAACGGTCGCCACAACCTTTGTGAAACTGGTCCACTTTTGTAACTAAGTGTTTTCCACTCTACACGAATAGCTGGGATTTAGTGCTGATATGTCATTTGGAAGAGTAAGTATGTATTAGCGCAACTTTCATTTGAAAGTATCTGCATGATGCCACTTCTGTTTGACATAAAGTTAATATTGGAAGTGCCAACTGCACTGATGTATCAGAATGGATGGTTTGTAATGCATCCGTTCTACAGGAATAGTATTTAAGGTTGGCGTCAGTTGATTCAAGAACTCAACAAGGTGGGTGTGATGAATTTCCTCTTCAATAATTTCTTCTCATTAAACAGTAGTTGTAGCCTAAACACGTCAGATATTTAACAGCAACCTTCTTAAGTTTAAACCAGTTGATAAACATCACACTCCCTTAGTATTTCTTCACTGAAGAAAACAATCGATTTTTTTTTCTGTTTATTGATGACACTTAGCAAATTGACATGTACATGATTGTACAGACATTTAATGGCACTAAGTGTTATCAATAAACAGAAAAAAAAAAAAAATGGAGAATTCCAAAAACAAAAACAAAAATAAATTCGATAGCTGATGGTAGCCTCGTAGGAATCATTTAGTAAAACAAATCTGCAAGTTGTGACACTTAGCAACCTCTCCCAAACAGTTACTACTTCCTACCAATTATGTTTCTTCTTGCCCATGTTTTCAGGCTCATGAACTGGTCTTGCAAATAGAAAATGATATATTTGTCATTAAAGGTGTACTGATTCTTGCATGGAATAAAATTGTGGGGTTCCATATTACAGAAAATTAGTTACTTGCAATTTAGTTCTTAAGTTCTATTATTGGTTATTTTTAGGGGAGTTCCATATCTTTTGCAATACAGCAAAGGAATTTTGTTATCTATTGTTTTTATATAAACTTACACAATGCATGCAACCTAGCTTAAGGCTATTGTTTAAGGCTATTTTTTTTTTTAAAATAAAATAAAATAAATCAAAGGCTTGATTTGAATTTGATGTATGGCTTGTTTGTTGTATGGAGCTTGATGCCACCTAGCAAGGTCAAGGGGCAAGCTCATGTATAAGGCTTTTGGGGAGTAGAACCCCAAAAGAAAAATTTGAATTTAAACTTTGTTTGGACCAAGTAATTCTATAATCTTGATATTTCTTTTTTAGAACCCTAGACTTGCAAATTATGTCTCTCTTTGCATCTTTCGCTTTTTCTTTGCCTTGACTCCCTATTGCTCTCTTTCTTCTTTGCTCTTTTTTTTAAGTCTTTTTTTTTTTTTTTTTTTTTTTTTTTTCTCTTGCTCTCTCCCTCTCTTTAATAATAAGTCTTCTCACACCAAATTCAAAAAAATGTACAATTTACTAAAAGAGCCACTCAAGGATGTATAAGCAATAATCTTAAATAAGCAATTGTTTTTTTGAATTGACCTCTCTTGCTTTTGCCAAGGTTTAGAAATGGTGCTTTTGTAGCCATTGTTGTGGTCACAACAATACCACACATGCCAACCTTTCTTTGAGTGCTTAATCATAATAGCATAGCCACAATCTACTCGGTGCACATGGATGTCTTTGAGCAACTCTTTTCATGAATTGTACATGTTTTTTAAGACTTGGGGGAGAAGGTTCATTATAAAAGAGATAAAAAGTGCAAAGAGTAAAAAAGAGACAAAAGAAGAGAGAGAAGAAGGGAGTTGGGGCAAAGAAGTGAAAATGACACAATGAGAGATACATAATTTGCAAGGGTAGGGTTCCAAAGAAGATCATTGAGGTTATAAAATCACTTAGTCCATACAAAGTTCAAGTTCAAATTTTTTCTTCCAAGAGCTTTGCTTCCAAAAACCCTCATAAGGTTGCTGCTCATTAACCCCGTCTCTAGATGTCATACTCCACATAACAAACAACTACCCAATTAAAGGCCTCCATTTTGCTTGGATATATATATATATATATATATATAGCAGTTTGGGATGTATATATAGCAACTTAAAGTATGCTTGTAGCCTAAGCCAAATCAATGTTGTTATAAAGTTTGTTGATATTTAAGTAAGTTATAAGAATCATTTGATAGTCAATAAGGGCCATAAACAAATGATAAGTACAAAAATAAAGTAGGATAGATTAGAACATAACTATTTTGTCATCAAGCAAAAAAAATAAAATTAGTAGACAGATTTATATAAGATAAGAAAGTTTTTTTAAAATAGCAATATTTGTTTTCAAAAACAATTGTTGCACACCAAAACATTTAATTACAAGTGCCTCAATATGTTTTTGTTAAAGTTTTTGAAGATTATGTATATGTATATATATATATATATATATATATATATTTTCAAAAGAAATTTAAGTAAGATGCATAAAGTAGAACACATAAGTTTTCAAGATTGAAGCAAGTTCTTAAACCATTTGAGCATAAACTTGTATGTCTAAAACAACTATTAAACTGTTCAAATAGAAGTATATTGAAAATTGAATGCATATATCAGCCTTCAAAATGGCATAAAGATTCAATGTAAAATGAAGACTTCACATATAAAATAGAATAACAAACACAAATATGTAGGAGTTACTGTTTTACTCTATGCACAAAGATAATTTTCTAAATGTTCGATTAAAAGAACTAGCATGGAAACATGAAGGTGTCTGTAAACATACCACGTAACAATTTCAAAGTTGTGGTGATGGAATTTGAATGTACACAATACATAATAATGGATATACAAAACCATCAAGTAGTTAATCAAGTCATAACAATATGGTTGGTTTATAAGTAAAACCCTGCCATCCACATTTGTTTGTCAACAATAATAACGGTGCCTTAACATCGATGCAAAATCGAAGACTCCATCCATTCCCTTACATACTTTCATGTGTACATGTATTTATCACCTTTTATTCTAGATTTTGATTGCTTAAACTGAAATATCACTTAAAATTCCATAAGAATAGATTTCATAAGTACAAAAAAGCTATACAAATCTGCCAAGCCTCGAAATAAAAGGTGAGGGAAAAACAAAGCACACGCTATTGATCCAAGTTACATTACATTCAGACACAAGTACAATGCGAAATCAGTGTGACTACTACCCAAAAACAAACTCACTGTCTAGGAGCAGGAGCCGGTGGAGCAGGAAGTGGAGGGGGGCTGTAGTACGGGGAGGGCTGCTGCTGGAATTGATAAATGGGATTGCAACTTGGGGGCATAGGGGGTGGAGGTGGTCCCATTGAATGCTGAGTCAGCATCATGTGGTTCTGCATGGGAGGCGGGGGCATCGCTGTTTGAAAGGTGTAACCTGGAGGCATCATGGGGTTGGCTTGAAGAAATTGAGACAATTGCGGGGGCAGCTGGTAGGGAACAGGTGCAGGAGCTGGTAGCTGGTCAACATGATTTTCCAACCTTGGCCTCTTCTGCGCCCCATCCATGTTGAAATTTGGTGAATGCAATCCATTGCCTGCTTCTTCTGCTGCCAATGATGATAATACTGATGTTAGCATGGCGGCTGATGATGAGCTGGCTGCTAACTTGGCCGCAATCTCGGCAGCAGTGCTTAAAGCTGAGGTTGGAGCTTGGCTCGTCTCCGTCGGCTCTGCAGAAAGTTCGTTAACTGTGGGATTGTTAGTGGTTCCTGATCCACTTGACATTGAAATATGGGTTTCCGTGTCCATGTCCCTCGATGCTAGATTGTCATGTTCTTGACTTGCAGATCCCTCTTCAACAGATCCAACGGTTGGTGCTCCTCCGACAGGAAAGTCGATATCACTTGTGATCCCAGAAGCCAAACGTTGCTGCACATTTTTGGTCTGTTGCAGCTGAGACTGTGCTGTCTGTAAACAAGTCCAATAATTCCAAAAATTTAGATCGACATTCTCGACGTCACATTGCATGCTGAAATCACTCAGTTACAAAGCACTACATGGGTTCAAACATCATATAGGAAAGAATTGAATAAAAATACCTGAAGTTGTGCCCGAATCTGCTCCAACTTATTCTCCTGTAACATACATGTACTGTGCATAGTTAATAAAATGAACTGACTAAACACTAGTAGATACAAATAGACACTCGTTTAATGTCAACTACCACTTTCACCCCTGAAAACATAGCTATACTGATCGAATCCAAGCCAGCAGCCAGTATTAGCCATCATCAGATACCTTCACATGAGATCCTTGGCACATAAACGATTAACATTCATGAGTGAAAATGAAAAGAACTGCAACTGGAAATCTGACCACCCACACCCTCTTTGGCAGAAGTAATGTAGTACCTGTACATGCAGAGCATCTTTCAAATCAGAACATAGCATGGCATGGCTCCTCTCACACGATTCGAGCTGTTCTACACACTGCCGCATAACCAGCTCTTGTTCCAGCAACTCTTCAGACACTGAGGCTTGCATATCGCCTGCCAAATGGTATAAACATATAGCTAAACCAATAAACAAGAGAAGAAGAAATAACTTCTCAAATTTCAGTCGAAGCCCATCCTCATAAATATAAATGTAGTTATCAAGTGGACCACCAAACCTTACAGACAAGTTGATACCATGTGAGCTACAAACGTAACATCACAAGAGTGTAAGATACTCATAATCAGTGTCACCTCACTAACAAACGGATTGTCCGGAAAAAAGTAATCATTTCTCTTTCACGCACATACAACAACCCGAAAAGAAGAACTCAACAGTATGATGTTAACCAAATACCATTGCCGCCAGCAGCTTCAGCTTCTTTCTCCAAGTTCACAACCATCGACAAAGCTTCATTGCACTTCGAGACAGCCCCATACTCGTCCACAGACTTTTCATGGGCGGCTTGATATGATCTTGCCACCCTCTCGAGTAAGGTCCCTTCAAAACTCTACAGCCTCGCAACACAGTTAGTTCAAAGCAATCGTCAATTTGGAGGGAATTCCAGAATAACAGAACAAATATGCTGATGGAAGAAGTATACTAGGATTTATATTCGCTGAAAGCGATAAAAAGCAGGCAGGCGTACGTCACAAGCAAAACTCGCACCTGATAATTTGGTGAGGACTGCTTAGGCTGCTGCTTCGGTGACTGGAGCCTCTTCCCGAGCAATTCTTCACGAAGACTCTGACCACGCGAACCAAATACCCGCCTGTCCTCCCAAATGCTCACCTTCAACCCAGAACACAACAGAGTTGAGCAAGCATATCCTCCAAAAATAGAACAATGTAAGGAACTTGGAACTTCTAAGGAACTTAAATGTCAACATTCCAGCTGTTCTGCATACCAGGCGGTACGCTGGATTACGAACTGATTCATCTCCAGAGTCGAGTACGTCACGGAGAACTGCAGGCAGTACAGTCCAAAATGCATTCACAAACTCGGGACCTTTCCGCCGGCTATTCTGCAGAATGTCGTTTGCCAGATATAAGAAAGGTACACGCTGCTCCTTGGGGGCCTCGTGAAATTTTGAAGCCCATGTATCCACAATTTCCTTTGCTTTTTTCCGGTGAAATATGCACCAATGGGAGAGAGCTGAAGCGAGTGAAGGTTTCCAAGCGTAATGCACTTCACAAGGAAATGAGCAACCATTTTCTAAACCTAGAAGTACAATATTAGGGGGAGAATCCACAGTAAAAACGGAATTCAAAGTAAAGACTATGCGACTTTAATGAACGTGCAGGGATACTTTCAATGCTTTGTTGCGAAGCATTGAGCTTGTTGAGTTTCTCCGCTAATGTTGCTCCCGTAAAAGCCCCACTAGATGGTGGTCCGTCCATCGCCGATTCCAGATGCTTTCCCGAGCGTCTGTGCTTTCATAAACCTGAAATTAACCCCAGTGGCACCCCTGTGAACAAAGGATAAACAAGCCTAGACATTTAAGTCTTGCTATTTAACGCATGCACGCATTTCTCGATCACATTCAAATGGTCGCGGATGTGGCTTGTAGCAAATAACCCCATGTACAGATATGAACGGATATGTACATGCAGTTATTAACATTTCGAGTACAACCATGCAGGATGCCTACAGCGATGCACTTAATTTCTTTGTGCTCTAAAGAGAGCTGCATGAACAACTATCAGACAGCTGGCTTCTGCGTATCATAATAGGAATATACGCAGCATCCCTAAGGTGTAACCGTTTAAGGTGACACTCTTTTAGAGAAGGCGGAACTATTTCCGGTCCCTTGGTCCTCGAAGGATTAAGTCATCACCATAGATGCTCAACAAGGGCTCAAAGCAGCACAAATGCCACAGCGATGACCACTGACAATTGCGTACGTGAGACCGAGTGAAAAAGCAACAATGGAGAATTTTCCTACCGTTTCGGTTTCCAATTGAAGTAAACGCGAAAAACTCTACTGGCCTGCAGGTAGAACTACTTCAGAGCTGCCAAATATTTCCTTCTTCACTTCATATGCCCTAAAAAATAAAGTATTTTTCCAAAGACAACGCTAGCAGCTACACTGGCCAACAGTGAATTTCACAAATGCATAGTCACACAGGAACATTGCAACGAAAGCTTGCAAATCCAGCAGACCAAGTCGAGCAGGTGCTGGGAGTGCGGCAGCTAACCTGCTTATGGATACAAAGACCTCACTACGCAACTCGCATAACCTAACTGTAGCATCCAGACATCGCCACTTATTCAGGAGAGAAAAAAATAAAGAAAAAAAACCCCAAAGATTCATAGCACTATCTCCCAAAGACAACACCCACATAAAATCACAAAACCAAAAACCCTACATTCAATTACGAATTTGACAACACTCTCAGCTGCGTCGACATCGCTTTCTCCTACCACCTTCAGAACTAGAAAAAAGAAGTCCTTAAGAATCAAAAACCTTGAGCAGTTACGAAGAATGCAACCATGCGGGTCCTCAGTAAAAAAAGAGAGTCCCCAAAAACCTCCTCGCAACCCAAGTCGTTGCAGAGCTTGAAGAACTTGAAGAAAACGTGGGAAAAGAGGAATCGAGGTTGTGGGGCAGCGAGGGGGAGCACTCACACACCGAGAGTGGCTATGGCGGGAGAGCTCGAAACGGGGGCGGCAACCAGGGAGCACATAGATTCCTGCGCTGGGCAGCTCCCTCCACGCTCCCCACCTGCCTCTCTGTCTAGGGTTTTGATCCATTCCTTCGGGAACGCGTGCCCTTCGTAGCTGGTCTACCGGCAACTGCCCGTTCCTGCGAAGGGGAGACCGTTCCCAGGCCTTTAACTCGATGATATAATAAATAATTAAGGGATATAGAAACACCAAGGAAATTGCGAGACCGCATCCCAATAATGGCAATCAGGTATTCTTGGGGAATGTATTATTCTTTGAGTGATTAGGCAGCAGTATTTGGAACATGAGATGCTGAGGCCAACACACAAACAAACAAAAAAAAAAAAAAAAAAAAAAAACATTAATTTCTCTATATATATAGATTATTATAGTATATGTGTGTGTGTGTGTGTGTGTGTGTTATATAGTAGTATAGTATATATTTATTATAAGTACATATATATTCATAAAAAAAAATGTATTTTTTATAAATAATGATTTCTAAACACAAAAAAAATAAAGTAAAACTATAGTACAAATTATTGAATATTGTGGGTAAATTTGTTTTGTAAAGAAAATATTTGGAAAAAAGTTGTTGAAAAGAGTGACTGTTGGTCTTGTTTTTCTCTGCTACATACCATTGTATTGTTAATAAAAATATATTATCTTTAATTTAATTAAATATCATTGTTACCATATTAACTGCAATAATGAATATAATAATTATTTATTTATTATTTGCAACATTATCATTTTGTTTTTGTGTGTAATCATAAATATTATATTTGCATCAATCCATCAAGTATTATAGTTTATTTTTGTATTGTCCAAAATCCCTGACTTCTTTTACATCAAATTCTTGAATATTATCCTTTTTCATAAGAAGTAGTAGTAATTGTTTCATTCTTAACATATTTGTTCTTTAATATAGTTTAATGAAAGAAGCATATAAGGTATAATAGATTTGAATTGGCTCATGTGATTGCAACTAATATACAATTTTTTTATTTTTTATTTTTTTAATATATATTTAGATAAAAGATGGTCTGAGCCTTTGATAAATCAACTTTTTATAAGATTGATTAGCACTAATATAATAACAAGATAACTATGTCTCATTACTAAGTTTAAATAAAAAAATTATTATTAAAAAAAAAAAACATTGCATTGAATAATTATAATCCATAAGCATTTTTTTAGCTCTATCTTCTTTATTATATAAAAATTTAATTATTTACTTTTAAAAAGTATAAAATATAAAATTAGGAGATATAATGATATAAATAATAAAAAAATGGTGATTTTGAATAGAAGAATGTAGATGATTACCATTAAATAAATAAATAAAAATATATTTATTAAAAAAATTATCTAATCATTTTAATAATAATTAATAGTTCAATACAACTATTTTTTAATATATGATTCATAAATCTAAATTATATATATATATATACATATATATATATCCATTTTTAATACTTAAATAAATCTCTCTATTATTTTAGTATCAACGATGGACTTTAAAAATATATAATAACAATAGGAAATTCATCATATGTATGAAGATTATTATTTAAGAATTATATTGATATTTTTATTATTAATTTTTTTATAAAAAAGTTCAAAATATAATATTTTAATTAAGTAAAACACTATTATAAAAATATAACTATCACAAATACATTATATAGAAGATTGTATAAGAAATTGAACAAAAGAGTTCCAACAAAAAGATTAGTAAGAATTTGATTAAACCAAATGTATACAAGATCAACACGAAGAAGGATGTATTAGAGCTCCAAGAGATATATTGTCGAGATTGAGGATCCCTTCAACTTCAACTCTAATATATACTAGGTATTAAAAAATTTCTCAAAAAGTTTTCATGTTGCTTGAAAACAAAGTAGTCCTAAGAAGCTTCTTAAGAAGTTTTCATGTTATTTAAAGATGAAGTAATCCTAAAAAACTTCTCAAGAAGTTTTGATGTTGCTTGAAGATGAAGCATCTCTAAGAAGCTTCTTGAGCAACTTCTTTAATCTTCCAAGAATTTTTTAGAATTTGCTAGAATATTTTAAGAACCTTTTAAAATTTTATATGAATCTTTTTAAAATCTTCTATTGAAATATTTTAAGAAACTTTTAGAACCTTATACAACCTAATAACATATTTTTAAAATATTCTTAAAATATTTTTATTGGATGTCTTTAATATCACTTCTCCTTTTAACTTTGACTTCTATAAAGAACATTAGTTTCATATTTGCAATAAAATAATCAAAGCTTAAGCATCATCTTTAAGGTTTTCATGTTTGACTTGATTGTAGCATGGCATTTTCTCCCTTGGAAAGATCCAACTTTATCTTAAAGATGATCTTACAAAGATTGCAAGAGTTGGAATGATTGATATGGTAGCAGTGAGCTATACTTTAAGATTTATGACACAAAGACTCTCTAAATACTATTCAATTCAATATATTGGATCATAAATTAGATAAATTAAATTCTAAGATTGCTATGAGTAATATTTTTTTTTTTTTAAAGATATATAATATTCTAGCAGTAGCTTCATAGAAAAGTAATTCTAAAATAGATTAAATTTTTGAAAATAACATCAATGAAACTCCTATATCTTTTGTGGCACATTAATTAGTTTTTCTACTAGTTCTTATATACGTTCATTGATATTGTAGCCATGCCAATAAATAAAATATTCCAACTTACATCTTCATTGCTAAAAATTAAGGACCTTTTCTATCTCATATTCCACATGATTATAAATTTAAATGCAAGGCAGTGATAGTTGTATTCTTTTTAAAATAGTTAATTTTGAATAAGCTTCTTAAAGAAAAAGATAAAAGATTGGATGTGCCTTCATGGATGTAGATAATTCCAATCAATAAGCCATTGAATTGATTTACTTTTGAATACAAAATCGCCTTAATCTTTGATAGTCCAACTTATCACAATGTTGATTGGTCTTAATATTTTGTCAAAGAAGCCATATTTTATTTCTAATTTAAAAAGTAGGAGATTTTTTTTAATTTTTTTTTGAAGATGCTTTATAAGAATCTTGAGTTGCTTCTCAATGGAACTTTAAAGTTGTCTAGAGCTATGACAATTATTTTGCAAGATCTTCAACGGCTAAATTTTCATCTTTTAGTATATGTAATAAATCAAGCTTTGGATGATAACCATAATTGGCATAAAATAATATTTATTAAATCAAAACATAAAGAATATTATTATAAGCAAACTTTGATTAAGATAAATATAAGATCAAATTATCTTGTTGATAGTTGATTATACATTATAAATACTATTCTAAAACTTGATTAACTTATTTTATCTGACCATTGGTTTGGAAGATGGAAGGCAGAAGAAAGATTGATATCCATCTTTAATATTTCAAATAAAAAATTCTAAAACTTTGATATAAATTGAGGTTCTTAATAAAAAAAAATGATGTCATCAAATAAGCTATAATATCAATATGTATTATCAAGAAGAGCCTTCTCATTTTTTCTCTGAAAATTACGTTTTTGCATGGAAAAAAATGTGCCATCTTTGTAATTTGATCCATAATAACATAGATCGCATCAAATGTAGTTGATGGTGGTAGACCAATGATGAAATCAATTGATACTAAAGACCATGGTTGCTTTGAAATTGATAGTAGTTGTAGAAGTCCATAAAGATGATGATAAGAATTCTTGGAGCTTAAACAAATGTTACATGAGAGAACAAAGTTCTTCATGGTCTTCTACATTTGAGGCCACCAAAAACCTTGAGAAATGAGTTCCAATATTTTATTAAATCCAAAATATCTTGCAACTAGGAAATCATGACGAGATTGAAGAATATGAAGTTGCATCAATTTTTTTAGAATACATTAAGGATCTTTATAATACAAAAGATCTTCCACAAATTTAAACTTGTTGTTATTAAGGCATTGGTTGATATTACAAACTAATAAGTCCTTAGCTAACACTATACAAATTTGTTTAAGAAATTTGATTCAACACGTGTAACTATAGATATAGCATAAAGACAATTATTTTAGCTTCAAGAAAATGGTATATTATTGATTAAATGCTGCTTTTTAGGCCTTTGAAGCAAATTATTATTTTCTTGATAAAGTATTTGATAGTATTTGCTACTTTTTTAGTCAATATATAATCATAAAATCAAAATGAAATAATAGTATATTTCAATGAACTTGATAATAATTCAAAACTTGAGCCGATATAGAATACTCCAAGTTTTTTTTATCTATATATACAACCACAAGATGTGTAGCATTTTTCAATAAGTGATTTCATTCTTGGAAAGAATCTACAATTCAAAGAAGCTCTTTATCACAAATTTCATAATTGATCTCCATAGTTGAAAACTTTTTAAAATAGAATGCAATTGAATGGAATTTTTTATCTTTTTCTATCAATGACAGTACAAATTTTGGTATAAAGTTAGAAGCATCAATCTCCAAAAAGAAGGCCTTCATGAAATCTGAATGCATTAAGATTAGAACTATAATAAAAGTTATTTTCAAATCTTGAAAAGTCTTTTGAGTATGAGATTTTAACTCCAATTTGTCTTTGGATGTCAATTGAATGAAAGGAGAAGCAACTTGGGAGTAATTCTTGATAAATATTTGATAGAAATTAACAAATTTAGAAAAATATTCTACATCTTGTATTGTCTTTGGAATTTCTCACTCTTTTATGGCTTAAACTTTCTTTGGGTCCATTAATAAGCCTTCATTAGATATAATATATCCAAAAAACTTCACTTCTACTTAATAGAATATATATTTCTCCAATTTGGTATATAATCCTATATCTTGTAATTTTTGCAAGATTAATCTCACATCTTCTTCATATTCTTCAAGAGTCTTGAAGTAGATAAAGATATCATCAAGATAATAGATAATAAGCTTATCTTTGAATTCTCAAAAAATATCATTTATCAAATATTGGAATGTATCTAGAAATTTTTCAATTCAAAAGGCATGATATTATATTTAAAATATTTGTTCCTTATCGAAAATATTTTCTTTCATTCATCTCTTTTTTTAATCTGTACTAAATTGTATGTACTATAGAGGTTTATTTTGATATAGATCTTGACCAAAATGAGTTATTCCAAAAGCCTTGATATCAACAATAATGGATAATGATTCTTCACTATTATTTTGTTGATGCATCTTTCGGAGATTTGGAATGCCAAATAAAATTCTTTGCAATATTTTTATCAATGTAATTTTTCAATACCAAAAACTCATTCTATAATAGGTTGTAGATTGAGTCCTTTCTTAAAGCTTCATAGTACAATCATATAATCAATGCTCCAACAATATATCCTTATTCCTCTTTTAAAAGATATCTTAAAAATCCTTATATTGCTCTAAGATAGCTACTAATAAGTTTGCTTGTTCATGAGCTAGAGTTGCATAAATAATAAATGACATTTCTTTTTTAGCCATCTTCATAAAAGACTTTGCTCCAAGAAATAAAAGCTTTATTTTTGATGACTTCTTCATAGATTTTGCTCAAACAAATTCTATAGAAAATTCAACCTTATAAAATTTCTAATTTATAAATATATTATATCTTTTTTACCACAAAAGTCTCAGAATAATAGGATAAAATGGATTTTTAATAATATTAAATACTATTTTACTACTATAGCCCTCAAATAATATTTCTAGTAGTATAGTTTAGTCAATAATATTGCTTAAAGATAAAGATCAACCATCTATTATTTCTACATGTATAGGTTTTGACTTTTGTACTCAAAGAATTTTATGAAATTTGAAAAACAAATCATCTAAAAAGAAAATACACGTTCTTGAATCTAATAAAATATTTGTTTGAAGTTTTTGTGGGCCAAAAAATAAAGATATAATAAAAAAATAAGCACATTTAATAGAAAGAGAGACCTTAATGAATTTGAGGTATTGAAATGTTCAACTACATGGTTCCTATTTTGGTTGGATGTAATAGAACATTCATATTATTGATGCATATAGATAGATAGTTAGAGTTGTTTTTAAAAAGTTTCTAAAATTTTCTAGAATTTGAGCTAGGTTGGTGGTCTATAAAGGATCTACCATGGAGCATTATAAAAGGACTTAGGATGGTTATTTTAGTAGAGTCCATTATTAAGGATATTCTAAAAAGTTCCAAGATACTTGGACAAAATATAAGTAGGACTAGCCAAGGCCATTCGGATGTTTGATCAAGTATATTTTGATTTCTTTCTTTTAATTAATTTTGATTTGAATTTTTTTTAATTCTATTTTTTCTATTCTCTTTTATTTTTATTTTTTTTTGGTATAATCTATTCTATGTTGTGATAGAATTTATGTTGCTTTAAATTAAAAGGGTTTTAGAACTTAGAGAGAGTTTAGTTCCATTTTACTAGGCCTCTTTATCTTGCTAAATGATTGCATCTTTGTCTTAGTTGTATATTATTTTTTTAAATAATTTTCAAATTTGTGGCCTTCTTTACCATATTATAAGCATAGATCTTACTCAAACTGAGGCTTCTTTTTCCCTATTGTAAGAGTTTTGAATTGGCTTGCATCAATTTGTATATCTTCAACTTTCAAATGTGGAAGTAATATATTTATTGAAGTAGCAAAGTACAAATTTTTAATGCATTTCTTTGTCAAAATCTACAAGCATTGATCTTAATAGCATTAAACTAATTAATTATCATACTTTATAATTTTTTTAATAGCTTCACTAAATGTTTGAGGATTAGATAATGATATTAATAGATCTTTTATATCATCTTTTAATCTTCAATAGAATTAGTTCATAACAACTTCTTTATTCCAATTGATGTGATAAGTCAATTGCTTAAAATTAGATACATAAATTGATACAAAATGTGACCTCTGACGTAATGAGTAAATCTTGCTTGTTGTCCATCAAGCCTTTTCATGTTCTCCAAATACTTCTACAAATGCTTTTAAAAAAATATCAAACTTATTCAAAAATAGAAATTTCTTTCAAATAAAGGAACAGATCAAAATAATGCTTATCTTATAATCAAAGTTCTAAATAAATCAACTTGCGACTCCTTTGTTAAATAGTGCTCAAGTTGTAAAAAAGTTATTAATTAAATTTAATTAACAAAAATTTAAAACTTAAAATATATACTATTAAATGTTTTTGAAGGACTAATCCAAGGTTCTTTATGTTATCAAATAGGTGAATTTTCTTATTAAGGTGTAGGTGCCATTGTCTCTTTGAATATAGAAGTTTGAGAAAGTAGTTGCATTATAGACTAAATTACTCCATGTCTTATACTACCATAAAATCTTACAAATAATCCCTTAATTTCAAAAAATTTATAAGATAAAGCATTCAATGTATTCCAAACAACATTTAACTTAGACTTGAGAGACTCAAACATATTGACATCTTTACTTCTAGTCATCATGAAAAAAGAATTTTTTAAATAATATCAATTTAGAAGAAGCTACTCTGCAATCTCTAAAGTACTTTTATGCCTTTAAAAAGAGGGATAATCCACTTTCTATTATAAAGGATCAAGCTCTAGTATTTATAAGATGGTAGTCTTGAAAAATTTTCATAGATACACTATATAGAAGACCAAACAAGAAATTAAACAAAAAAATTTCAATAAAAAAGCTAACAAGAACTTAATTAGACCACATGAGTATAAAATCAATACTAAAAAGAATAAGCTAAAGATCCAAGAGATTTGATTTTGAGATTGAGGATCTCTTCAACTTTGACTCCAATATATACTAGGTATTAAGAAGTTTCTTAATAAGTTCTTATGTTGCTTGAAAATGATGCAACTCTAGGAAGCTTCTCAAATAACTTCTTTAATTCTCTTAGAACTTTCTAAAATGTGATAAAATATTTTAAGAATCTTCTAAAACTTTCTAAAAATCATTTTAAATCTTTCATTGGAATAATTTTAAAAACTTTAAAAACCTTTCAAAATCTAATGGAATATTTTAAGATTATTCTTAAAATCTTCTTGTTGAATGTTGATATCAATAATTATATAATTTTAGGCTTAAAGACTTATGATAAAATTTATTTAAATAAATATTTTTTATTTATTTATACTAATTAATAGTTAGAAAAGTCTAAATATTTAAAGATGATTGTAGAGGCTTTTCATTTACTTACTACAATTGATGCTTCTTTGAAAATTATGAATATTCTTAAGAAATTAAAATATTAAAAATTTAAATATATATATATATATATATATATTATTTATAAATATCATACGTATTTTTTTAATTTTTTGGACCTATGATATTTTAATATTCTCAAAATCCATCTATTCACCATGATTTAAGATGGTATATTTTTAATCATATGCTTAAAAGTTTCTAAAATATATATTTTTAAGCTATGCTTATACTCTAGTGTCTTTAAATTTTTGTTATACGAAACATATATGTCATCGTTATCATTATTTTTTAGAAATATTATTATTTAATTTTAAATTAAAATAATTACCTAAAATTTATAAAAATCTGCAGTATTCATAAAATATAAAAAATTAGCTAGAACCATTATAAATTTAAAATGATTAACATTGTACTCATTACAATTGTACATGTTCAAAATATTGATTGTATTCATTATTACATATATACATAAATAAATACATATGCATGTTAGATTATAATATTTTTATAAGTTTATTTGAGTAGATATCTTTATTTTATTACATTTCTCAAAAACTTTTGCTGTTACAAGTAAAAGATAATAATTCTTAATCGTCAACTTGTTGAGCCTATAAAAATCAACTCACAATCAAGCAGATTTATGTAATGCTTTTACAAAGAAAAATTGTGCATATGTAGCAAATTTTAAATATCAAATAAAAATATTTTAAAGACTTTTGTCAATGTGCATATTTTATTGAGTTAGAAATAAATTAAAGTAATAATCAAACTCACTCTTAAAGATTAATTGCACAATTATTAAAACAATTATTGAATATAATATCACTTTTTTAGTAAATTTTAATATTCTTTACATTTTTATTGAATTTTTCTACATATATTTGAATAAAGGTTGAATGATGTATACATTGCAAATTTTTTTTTTCATAGTTAAATCGATGATTTTTTTTCTAAAAATTATAATTTGACTTTTACAGACTTTAAATTTGATTATTTAAAAAAATATATATAATCAAAAAGATATCTAATCCATATAATAATCATACTATTCTATCCAAAATAAACTTAGAGTAATATAAGTACATAGAGACTTGATAATATCAAACATTATAAACACACATAAATACTTTCATAAGAAATTTTTCATAAGTATCATTTCAAAAGCCAATGATTAGATGTCTATGATTTTTTAATGTATTTCTTAAGTTTTTGCAATAATATTTCTTTACTTTGAACAAAAACCTCTTTTAAATTAATTATAGTAATTACAGACTAATATAAATTGTATAAGTTGTAGTTCTTACACAAGTTTTTTAGTAAAATAAAGAAGATGGTTGAGAAGATAATAGAAATCCTTGACAAGATGATGTTATAGAAGAATTCATCCTCATGATTTGTTTTATTGGTGGAAAATTTGGATTTTTGATACATTATCTTTTTTTAGAAATTTACTTTCTGTATTATATTTTTTATAATGATAATATTCAATGTTATAATTTTATTTTTTATAATACAAGAATAATTTATATTAATGACATTAGTTTTCATCTTACAATTAGAAAGTTTGAAATAGCATATTAATAATATCTAAATCTTCCACATTTGAGTATGTGTTTTGATTACTTGAAATTATTTGTTAAGAAAAACCAAATTATTGATACTCAACCATGAAAATCTTTGAATAAAATCAAAATAGCAGATTGTCACAATTGATAGCAAAATCATTTATTTTACTTAATATTTGAAGATTTAGTTAGCCAAGGATAACTTTTAACATCATATAGTAATATGTAAAATATTAATTAATTAATTAATGGATTATAGTAAAATAATTAATTTATTGTTATTTGTTAAATTTATATTAATATGTATCATTTTCTTGATTTAAAACTTATTTATTATTATTATAATACAAAGTGCATTATATTTTTTTATTAATAATATATCAAATTTATCTTATAAAAAATTTATTTTTTATTTTTATTTTTAAATAAATAATTCAATAAATATTTTAATAAATATTTTGAAACTATTTTTATTAAATAACTAAAAAATTATACTTAAATTACTTCTTTTATTTGATTTCTAAAACTTTGAAATGTACATCTGCAACAATCAAAGAACTTTTGGAAGATAAATTCTTGATGCTTTATAAATAGAATTAATTTTTTATAAATCACTTAAAGTAATGAAATTGTTGAAGATATCTATGCAATGCTTGAGCTTCTTGCATTAGTCATTGTGATTGAAATAGTAAATATAATTTTTTAAAAAAATAAATATAGTTAATTGTTTTTCTTATACTCATGTTATGATATTATTCATTCATAACACATATTTAATAAACTAACGTAAGCATTTCTATTCAGAGATAATCAGTAAATAAAAATAAACATATATGATGTCAAAAACAAAAAGGTTGAATACAGCTTTCTTATTAGTTAGTATAGTAGTTTAGCTTTCTAGTATGTTAAAAGGCCAAATTTAAACCATCCCTGGACTTATTAATATACGTGATGTCTAAATTAGATCATGTCTACATATCATATTTAAAAGATAATTTTGATCTAATTTATATTTTTAAAATAATCTTGATGATTCTTCAAGAAAATATTATCTTCTTAATAAATTTCTATTTATTTATGATTACTTAAGTAATATATATATTTTTATATTAAATTATTTCTTTTATATATATATATATATATATATATATATATATATTATTTAATCCTTTTTTGTTATAATAATATTGATGTATATTTGATAAATTTTATGAAGTTATTTATGTCTCTATATCACTTTTTTATTATTCTAATATATTAGAATCAATTCAAATACAATATTTGTCACTAAAACAATGTTTTGTTATTTGAATTAGATTTTGGATATATATATATATATATATAATATAGAAATTTTCTTTTAAAAACATGTCTACAAACTACTACTCAAGTTTCTTTCCTATTAATTTGATATAAATACACTTTTAACATTCTTATTGTTATAATTTCATAAATGCCAATTCAGTTTATTATTATATTTTTAAGTTGATATTTTAAAAATATTTTCTATGAAGATTATTTATTCCAATTGGATTTCCATAATAAATGGGATATATATATATATATATATATATATATATATTTATTTATTTTGAGATTTATATGTTTAACATTTTGCAACTTGCACCTTGTACTAAATTATTTCTTCCAAGCTTTTATAGAACTATTAGAACGTTTTTTTTTTAAATGATATTGGTAATATATTATTTTTCACCAAATTTTTTGTCTCAAAAATCTTCAAAATATGTTAATTTTATTTTTTGGTGAAACCAATTTTCTAATAAATCAAAATATAAACTTATAAAATTTATAAGAATCTAAATTCAAAGTTAATTCTATGTTTTAAAAAATATTAAATATAATTAGTATAAATAATTTTACTATAGTAAAAAATAAATATGTTAAAGTCAACTATTGTCAAAGATATGAATCACATCCAATAAAATCCTAAATACACTTTTGGGTCACGCAAAAAAAATAGATATTTACTTAAAGATAGTAATATATTAGAACTAAAATGGCTATTATCAAAGACAACGAGACACAATTCTTGAAACAATACTAAGAACAAGAAAGGCATTGATAAGAGTAAAAAATGCTTCAGTCTTACTTCCATGTATACTATCTAACTAGGAGCTACACGGCAACATTCTATAAGATGTGTAACATATAACTAACTTGTAATGCAAGTTTCTTCCATATACACCACATGGCCAACTTATATTACAAGTTACCAACATGTGTGAGACATGTCCAACTTATCAAGTTTTTAACCTACCAATCAAATACAAACACATTTAAAATCAATTTTGAATCTATAAGCTTCTGTAAAGCTTCTCCATAAGTTATTATCAAATCTACCTTCATATATCTTCTACCTAATACTTCTTATTTAGATAAGTAAATATGTTTGTAACAATTAAAGTTAATTATTAATAGAAGATTAATGCTATTCTAAATTTGAATATGTTATTATGCTTGAATCACTATCTTACAACATATTTCATATTGCCAATTGCTTTCTACAAATTGTGATGTTACTTTAAATCATAATTTTCACCTCAAGTTAAAGTTTTGGTTCTTCTTCAAATGTTCTTTTGATTGAGACCTCATATTAGAATTCTACCTAACTGTTAATTCTTGCATTGCAAGGGCTTTGCATGGCAAGTACATTACCATATAATTATGTAGGTCTCCAGATTGTACTTAATCAATTGTATGTAATTTGTGCAAGGCAATGAAAAATCCTTTGTTCACTCCCTTCTCACAATTTTGTCAAGTATCTCTTCTATCCTTGAATTACATCACGATCGCAACCAAAACGAGCAGACAAACTCTAAAATATTAAGATTTGATCATAGTCTTAGAATTAGATGAATGTTTATTTTAAAAAATCTTGCTCAATGCCCAGTCTTGTCGCAAGTTTTCTATTGTGTCTGTTGAAGCTCTCGCCCAATTGATGTCAACGAAGGACGGTTCTGGTGATGCCGAAGTATTGTCGAGGTTATCACAGGTCGCCACCACGAAGACCCATGCCACTTCGACGTCCTCTTTCGTTGGCAACACCACCACAAAGGTCAGCTCCAACAGCAACAACCATAACGACAACATCGGCAACGGCATTGTTCGCAAGAGTCAACTAGCGTCGACCCTGTCACAAATACCATCGGCAATTACAGACAGACGTTGCATCATCAACAACTGGTGTTCCTGCCGTAATGACTGACTTCCTTTGCTGTGCCCGTGTCACCTTTCGAGGCCGAATTTGCATTTCCGGCTTTCGATGTGCTGAGAGACGATAGCGGCAATCGAGATCTCGCGCACACCCTCACCGCACACAGAAGACACCCTTCCGTCCCAGCCAATTGACCTAAAGAATGAAATCCCGGAACTGTTGGATGAAAACTTCCATAAATTGGTGACTTACCACACCCACAGTTTTTCATAAGCCCGTTCCGAGTTTCATTCATCCATCGTGATCAACAGAGCTGGTTCTGGAGTCAACTTTGTATTAAGCTTGTAACTCCAGCACGGCAATGCACTTGGAAATGACGCTTAATGCATATTATTTGACAAAAATAGATTTATTTGAATTAATATATAATACAAACGATCTTTAAAGTGGATTGAACTTAGCAATTTGACAAATAAGTTGACCCACGAGTTAGTGTTGTGAACACACAGTATATGAATTTTAAATATGCAATTGACAAATTAAAGCATTCTAATACATAGGAATTATGACACTCTATGTTTGATAAAAAAAAAAAAAAAAAAAAACATCGAATTTGATGTTGAATTGAGAAACGATGGTTGTTATTGTTACTACATTAATTTAAAAATGCATTTTCCTATTTATTGATATTGATTCTTTGAAGCAAGAATAAGTAATAAAACGTCCAAATGGTTTTAATTTAAAAAAATAATGATGCTAAAATAATATACAGCCAACATTTAAAACTGTAGCAAAAAGTTGTATATATAAATTTCAAACCTCAGAAGAAAAAAAAAAAAAAAAAAAAAAAAAAACTTTGATCATCATTGTAAAAAAATCATAAGAGAATATATATATATATATATATATACACACACATACATACACACACATTTCTAACAAAATATTTATGGTCAATGATAGTCAAAGTTTCAGATGTTTTAAACAAGCAACTTTCAAAATTCACTAACAACAAAAAACATTGAAATAAATTTAAACATATTTTAAAGCTTGAACAAATACATGAAGGACCTGAATATCAAAATACAATGATACAACTGTGAAAATGTCACTTGTAGGTTTGACTTATGGGTTGAGTTATAGATTTTATTGCATAGTGATGAAACCAAACTAAGGAAACATATTATATCTCGAAATGCAAGTTTGAACATCGTAGAACATACTTAATTTATCTCAAGTATCATGTCATAATTTACGAAAGCGATCTTTACATTTTGTTACGTTTAGGTCAGTGGTCGACACATAATTTGAAGTGATATTTTATTGTGATCAAGATACAATAATAACGGTAATAGTAAACCACACGTCATAAAAAACACACGATGGATTGAGTCAATCATCAATCTAATGGATTCCAAAATTCGCTGTCATTAAATGATGAGCTTACTTGGAACAAGTCAAAGTCAAGTCTCAATACAAGAAAATTGTGAATCTCTAATAATTGAATGATGGGTTTATATGTGTTTCTAAGGAACTTAACTGTTGCAATGTAGCAATGCATTCCTCGCAGTGTTGTGTTTACAAGGAGTACAAATGTTCGATTTTACTTAACATGGGCATCGGATGCGTTAAACACTGAACGGTGTATCGTCGCCGTTGATTCGTGGCACTGAAAGGCATATCAAGGTGTTCAGAAACTGCAGGTCACTTGTGGCGCCTACATTATCAGAAAACGGCATTTGAAATTCAAATGCTTTCCGCGCTACAACAGTCATATAAACGGCCAGCCTGTTCTCGAGTTTCTTACGGTGCTCCCCTGCGGATTTGAAAGAATTTCCAGCCGTTCCCACCACGCTCCCAGGGGGCAAGCAGACCTGGAGAAACCGGCCACGTCGGTCTCCACGTCGGCAGAATACATGCCAGATCAGATGTTTTGGGGTCCGAACAATGGGAGGACCCGCCGCTTCTTGTCGAGCTTTGGAATGCGCTCTTTGCGAGCTCCTGGCGCCTCCGTCTCGGTCTCCGCCCCTTCACCTCCCGCTCGCTGCTCTAAATCCCCCCTCCCCCTCGACCGATGGAAGCAGCTTACTCGAGATCTCTGCGCTGATCTCTACTTCAATCCACACCGGCTTTTGTTTGTTCGCAGGGCTACTCGCTTTTTTTGCGCTTCGAATCGAGATCTTCACGATCTGCGCTTCGCAACCATTCAATCTGTCTTGCCCTTGTGCTCATGCTCCACTTCTTGACTCATCCGCCATTGTTGTGCCCCAGACCTTGCCAGCGAGTGAGTGTGGAGTGTGAACGCGGATTTCGATTGGTCTGTGGTTGGTGCTGTTGGCGTGTTGCCGGAGGTAGGGACTAATAGAAGACGACCGATATTCGGGGGGGCTCTTCCTGTTTGTGAGGACTGTGGAAATCATGGCTGGTAATTTGCCTCAGGACGTGCAACAGCATAGCAGCAGCATTGTCCAGCCCGCTGCGGGGAAGTTGCCGAAGCCCGCGTCGCAGCTCGTGGACAGTCACTCTGTCTCCCGCAGGTGACTTTTGCCTGCGCAGTTAGCCTCCATTATCACCCTGAGTCTCTATGTGCTTGCTTAACCTTGGATGTTTAACGTTGTAGCTCCCTGGGTTCCATGTTTGGTAGATATCGATCGACTAGATGGTTTTCCCTTCCGCAGCACCGCTCGTAGGAAAACCAGGTGTTAGTCTTACTCAAAAATCTGTTTCGTTCCGACACGATGTCGCTGTTCATGCTGTTGATATGACCTTTATGTGCCATCCAACGCGGTGTTCAGTCAAGCACTTCCCCAAGCTCACGTACAGCAGAGTCTTAGTTGACGTACAGTTGACGTCTGTCGAATGACTTCGTTGATGCACCTCTTGATTCTGATTTAGCGAACCCTGCCTCTGCTACCTTGTGCAGGTTGCAATCTGAGTTGATGTCTCTTATGGTGAGTGAGTTCTGAGAACGCGATTCTACAAATTTTCAACTTTGATTTTGTGTGTATGAGCTGCTGTTCGAACTAAGCTGGAAACTCCTCTCGTCAGATTCGAATCTAATAGTCATCTTGGACGCCTACTTGTAGCAGCTCAGTGGAGCTTTCAGTCTCTAATGACACAATAGTCATTGTATGAGGATTGTTTGTCTCCGACATCTGAGTATGTATCGCTGTGATTGTGCAGATGAGCGGTGATCCTGGGATTTCAGCTTTCCCGGAGGGTGATAACATATTCTCGTGGATTGGCACAATCAAGGGGAGCAACGGCACTGTCTATGAAGGTTTATCTTACAAATTAACTCTTAAATTCCCTACGGATTACCCTTTCAAGCCACCTGTAGTTAAATTCGATACGCTGTGCTTCCATCCGAATGTGGACCAATTCGGTAATATCTGTCTCGACATCCTACAGGTATGTATACACCTTCCCTCACTGTAAAATGCCCTCAATCTTGGTTTAGCTGACTGGTTGGGCCTATCTGCGGTTGGTTTCTGATACATCTCCGCTTGTTTCTCAGGATAAGTGGTCCTCGGCCTATGACGTGCGAACAGTGCTTCTCTCTATACAGAGCTTGCTAGGCGGTACGTGCTGCTCCCAAGACTGTCTTAGGTCAAACTGCTTACAGTTGTTGTCAAGGATGTAGCTTTATCCGGCGCTCACTGAGAAATTTGATGACATTTACAGAGCCGAACAATGATAGTCCACTCAATAGTTATGCGGCAGCACTATGGAGCGACCAAGAAGGTGAGTAGTAAGCTGTGGGCTATTTGAAAACCATCGGAGTTGTTCTTGATATTTTTTTATTGAGGTTGTACAAGAGTGAGCTTGTATCTCAGTAGACCCACAACTTCTTGTGTATTGTTTGGGGACATTTAAATGCAGAGTACAAGAAGGTAATGCGGAAGCAATACAGAGATGCAGCTGCATTGGCGAAGTAAACGTGTCGAAGGACGGGACAGACTTAAGCCATGCTACAAGCGGAGAATTGCATTCTCGTAGATGAATAGACTAGTATCAGGTGTATGTAGGCCGTACAGTCCCCATTAAGTTGCCCTTTGCCATTTATACAAATTGTTATATGGCAATATGACTTTAGAATTTTTAATATAACCTAATCCGTTTTGCAAGATATGTACTTGTACAATCCATATCTAAATTTGTGTACACAGCATTAACATCAAATGCATTATGTGAAAAGCCGTCATCAAATATACCGTCCAGCATCGTACCTACCTATCCTCTTTTCTATCTTTGCTGTAATAGGAAGGTGCATTACTCAAAACAACCAAATTGTTGAATAATTCTTACGCAATCGGTGGGAGGAAAGATGGGAGGAGGTAGTGCGAAAACCAGGAACGCTATGATATAATTTTGATAATGGAAGAAAGTCATATACGTATTCCTCATTACAATTGACAATGTGCAGAATTTATGTTCACTATCTTTCTTCATTAAGTTGCAGATGATTCAATTGATCAGATGAGGTACAGGGAGAAGCTTTTTTCTACACTTTATTTATCATGTAGAATGTAGATAGCTTACAACTTGTATTCTGATTGTACCCAGTTATGTCGATTTGCACAGAGTTTTATCCAGTATAATGATGAGTGGTTACTTTTCATAATGGTAGAAAAGAAAAATGGACACCTATTCTCAATTAGAACTGACAATGTGCAGCAATGATCTGTACCATCTTTCTACATGGAGTAGAAGGTGCCAGCTGCTTGGATGAGATGTGGTATGTTGTTTATGCCTTTTATACATTTTTCTTCTTCCAGAATGTAAGTATCCTAGAATTAGTATTGTAGAGGATTTCATATCCGTTTCTTTGGACAGAGTTTATGTATAGAATTGAAGAATATGTTTCCCTGATGAGGATTATGGGTTTGATTGATATTGATGACTGTAGCGGTGCGGTTAGTAGTTTGCACGGTAGATTGATAAGAGTAGTTATGAGTAAAACATGCATCATAGAATGGGGATTGAAGGTACTTAAGAATTTTGTAAGTGATTTGTTACAGGCCAAAGAATAGTGCTGTTTCTCATCAAATGGAAGACCAACAAAGTGTGCAAGAACGAGTAAAGAATTGTCAGAAATCGATTTTTATTATCAGCCGAAGTAGGAGCAAGAGGATAGTGAACTGCACATTATAGTACACATTTCGACTTCATTTCGTCAAATTGAGAAGTTAGTTTCCGGGAACGAAGTTGGTGGCGTAGGCCCAGGCGTTGTTGGCAACGGGGTCGGCCAAGTGGTCGTTCAAGTTCTCCAGGGGTCCCTTTCCAGTCACGATGGCCTGGACGAAGAACCCGAACATTGAGAACATGGCCAATCGGCCGTTCTTGATCTCCTTCACCTTCAACTCAGCGAAGGTGTCGGGGTCGTCAGCCAAACCCAAGGGGTCGAAGGAGCCTCCCGGGTAGATGGGGTCAGTAACGTCACCGAGGGGTCCACCAGCAACACGGTAACCCTCGACGGCTCCCATCAGGATAACTTGGCAAGCCCAGATAGCCAAGATGCTCTGAGCGTGCACAAGGCTGGGGTTGCCCAAGTAGTCCAAACCTCCCTCGCTGAAGATCTGAGCTCCGGCCTTGAACCAAACGGCCTCACCGAACTTAACACCGCTCTTGGCCAACAACTCTGGGGTCAGACATCCCAGAGCTCCAAGCATGGCCCATCGAGCGTGGATCACCTCGAGCTCGCGGTTGCGGGCGAAGGTCTCGGGGTCGGATGAGAGTCCAGCAGTGTCCCAGCCGTAATCACCAGCGAACTCACCGTTGAGGTAGGAGGGAGTCTCGCCAGAGAAGGGGCCCAAGAATTTGGGTCGGTCAGCACCATACCTAGACATCCAATGGCGTCAACATGAGCGTTTCCTTTTTTCTGTTTTTCTGACAATGAGCGTAAGGAGTGAAACTGAAACCCAATCTACACTGTGCTGATCCTAAGAGAGTGGAGTAGTAGTCACCAATTAACTTGTGTACAAAGTTTTTCCGAAATCAGTTACGATTGTAATGCAGAGGGAGTATGTGTCAGATGACTGCAAAGGCAGAAACGGAACTCACCAGATGCTGTCGCTGCCAGAGGACTTGCTGACGGTCTTGCGCATGGTGACGCGGGCTTCGCCAGCGTTCACCTTCCTGGAGAGCTCGCTCACTGGCTTGAGCAGGGCCTGCCCAGCCAACACGGTGGAGTTCATGGCGGTGGCGGCGGTGGCCATGGCTGCAGATAGCGATTAGCAGACTAACCGACTCGCAATTAGTTGACAGGACGCTAACACAGCTTAATGGTAAGAGAGGTATGACACCAGTTTTTTATACAAGGGGTGCTGTGCTGGATTCACGAACATCGAAACGCAATCACAAGCATTGAGACGTCGACCATTGGCTGCGACTGAACGTTTGGATTTTGAGTGGATTGGCCCATCTAGAAAACGTCTATTTTAAAGAAAGTCAATCGTTTACGGCCTCGATCCACTCTCGTTTTACTTCCACAGAGATGGTTTACTGGTGGGGTAACTACACTTTCAGGGCTTCGTGGATGCTCTTCGGCTAGTTCCTCTCTTGGAACGTTTGAGAAACGATGAAAATCTGATCCAATCGTTCGCTTTCAGAGGGTAAATTATCAGGTGGGTGTAGCATTCTGATGTGGATTCCTCTTCATTCGTGTCGAGTGCATTAACTCAAATACGACTCATCAACAACTAAGCTCACTAAATGTATTGGTTAAGGTCTTTAAAATGAATATGGTACTACAATTAGGATACTTCTGAAAGATGTTTTTGGTTGCCATCCACTTGAAATTTGACAATTGTGATGGAAATGCAGGTTCTACACTGACACACATTAGGTTTTACAACGACGTGATCCAATGCTCCAAAGCACACTTATCCAACATGGATGATAAAAGTTCTACATAATGTAGGTTCTTTTGGATATCTACCTTTCCTACTCACAGTTGTGCACATCACTCTTGTAAATACGCATAGTTGTGAAACTTCACAGTAAAAGCTAACAATACAGCACCATTCATTGATAGTAGTCAACCTGTTCTAGGATAAATTGCCAGTGAAGATGTACTGACTTCATTCTGTCCTGGCCAAAGTTGATGGAAAATCCCAGACAGGCACTCATGTTCCTAGGAGGAATAAGTAGAGTGGGTCCAGGGTGTTATGGATTTGGGTAATGGGAATTACAGAGGTCCACAATCCTGAGTTACGTTCTGATTCAGGACATACTGTCTACGGTAAGACTTTGCTTCTCTTGAAGGTACTGAACATTATCTCAGACATCACAGTAGGACGATGATCAACTTCTACCCCATCAAAAATTTTAACCCATGATTAGACATATCAAATAGTACAATGTGTCTCACTTCATTTACATTGCCTGGTTCGTAAGATAATCTCAATCTAATCATAATTACCTCAATATTAGCACTAATGATGCACAGTAATCTTTAAGGTATCGTTTACAGTGACGCGAATCCCAAGGTGCTCTCTACAAGGAATTGATTCCTAACACGCCACAAAAAGAAAAGACACTACAGTCAATTTGACATCCCCAGAAAACACTAAATTCTCCTATCTAAAACAATCAAAACAAAGCGACTTCAGCCAAATCAAGCAGACGTGGAACACCTCATCCAAAATGCATCACAAGTATATTCCAGCCCGCTATTGCAAAATCTCTGCAATGTATTACGCAGTGAATATCTCTTCCACAAACTCCGGATTGGAACCAAATTTCTCTTAGGCACATACAGTGCGGTTCACTGATCGATCCGTCGCCGCAAATGCAACAAAGCGTAAACGCCGAAGGTCTACCTTGCACTCTTATGTAGTTTAAAACCAAATATTCTGGGTGTATAATTCTGAGTGGGCTTCGAAGGCTTGATGTAGGGGTAAGTCATGAGGAAAAGATGAGGGAATGTTGTGCCAAAATAAGCACCGTCAATGTCTGTACTTAATGTTAAGATAACCATCTCAACAAATCCAGATAAATAATTCTACACGACTTAAACTAGTGCCCCCCCCCTCCCCCCCCTTTCAATTTAGATACCCACGCCTAGAAAGTAATGTTTTAAATTTTTAATATTTTTTAAGCAATCTGAAACATTTCTTAACAAAAAGATCGTGACCAGATGAATTACATGACTGATCACAATAAGGCACAGAACGACAGTCAACCAAAAACAAATGTTTTAATTGAAAAGGATACTGCCCTGATATTTAGATCGAGGGTAATATATGTCTTCACACTTTGGACAATATATCTTCACAGTACTTGTTCGGGAAACGTCGGACTGACCCATTGGCAAGCAAGGTTGTCCGGAGCAGTAAACACGAGGACAGCGACCAAAGTCCACATTCTTGAATTTTTCAAGCTGCGCGCCAATGTAGGATTAAAGCAGATCACACACGAAAGAGTGATTAATTTGTCTAGGGTAACACACATAACTACTACAATTTATCAAAATGCAGGGATGCAGAATGCCAAAAAATAAATCAACATAGCTCACTTACCATTGCATTCATCCCTTTGCCGGTTAAAATATAGCGTACGTGAATCAACCCATACAACATCTCGGCAGCTGATTCTACCAATTCATTCTGCTCCTCAGTTAACATGTCATCTGCATGTGTAAAAACAGAAAATATGAATTTCTGTTCAGGAAAGGTACGTAGAGACTCACACATCAACAACTTTATCACTGCGAGTAAGCTGCATCGAACAATCCTGACTATTCCACCTGAACGATAGCTGCAGACTTTAATATGCTAATATACATGCAGTAAGGGTTGCGCCGGTAGAATCTGGAAATACAATGTATGGAAGATGTATGCTGGTCCCGTTATGATATTAACCGAAGATGGATTTACAGCACAGCGGACGACCTCGCACTCAAAAGAATAAACATATGCAGAACTCGTGACTCCTTAAGTAAAAATCCATACGCATGTTGGATGGCAGTGCAAAACTTACCACTAGGGGATTCCACATCCAAGATCAAGTCAAGTGCATAATCGTAGTAGGGAACTTGGCTGCTCAGGCCACTTAGGTTAAAATCATCCTGTATGTACTCATCATCAACCTCGCAGAAAAACTCATTGCCCCTCAAGCTGCAGAACCAGGAGATCCAAGAAGTATCCTCCCCGTCTGACGCACTCACATCAGAATCCTCGCTTTCTGATTCTGAGTCTTCTGCTGCGACTACAACAACAATTCGCATCCAATCAGAAGTGGACAAACGAGACGACTGCACATTTACGATGTTGAGAGAAGCATAACGTTGTGGACCAATAAAGTGGGCAAGAGAAATGTCAGAATATATAGTTAAGGCATACAGCCTGATGAGGCCAAATACAATCTGCCAGGAAGTATTGGCCAACCATATCTCTCAACGCAGAAGGGACACAGAGCGCTATAAATGGAATACACTCCTCTGCTTCTCTTTAAGAGAGAGAGGGAGTGAGTGAGAGCAATAACCTTTAGGTTTCTTAACCCATTACTAAAACCCAAACCATAGGGCGGACATTTTTAAGAATGTTCAATGGGTCATGAAGTGAAAGAAAGGAAGACCTGTGTCATCTGCAGGGTCTTCAGTCCGAACTTATCAGCGGAACGACGCGGAGACCAAAAGTGCAAATTCCAAAGAATAAAACAAGGGAGAGAATTGCAGATGGATCATTCTAATACATACGAGCAGCCAAGACTGGTAATTGTTCTAGTGGTAGTCTGCATAAGAGAAACTCACCATCCTCTGGATACTTCGCCTTCTCCATGGTGGGTCTCGTCTCATGTCCAGCGTTCCGACGAGATTGAGTCGTAGCGGCGGGAGCAGCTATTCGATCCTTTTCCCTGCCGATTCCTCCTCTTGAGGTGGAAGGAGAGGATTTATCAATACCATCCTCTAATCGCTTCTTGTTGTCAGTCACGTCTCGATATAATTGCTGTTCGTTTCTCACATTCCCACCTCTAGCCTCTGATGGTAGAGATGAGCTCCGTTCTTTGTACATATTCACTTCTCGCAGAAGGTGTAAGAAAATGCTTCTTAAACCTCCACAAGAAGACTGCTGCACCTCTAGAAGCCAAAAAGATGTCAGACAACTGCAGCTTTACTCGCTCCACTTACTTGTGCGCACAGGTGCAGCAGATCATTGCCATTAAGGCAAAAACAGCATCTATCGATCAATGTCAGAGACATAGAAGGGAACACAACTGCAGATTCATCAACATCGAACTGTGACGGAATTGCAGAACTCCGTCCAGACAAAAACAAGCAAAAAAACCCGTTCAATTCACTTCGTCCCTAGTAAATTGCTCCTCAGTATGGATCTCAACTCCGCTACACCTCCCTTCCCTTACCGCTTAGACCTGCAAAAGCCCACTACACCAACCTGCTGCTATTCCCCCCTCGCAGTATCCCAAAATCGTTTACACCCCACCCTTCAGCATTCTCACCTTCCCTCAACCCTAACTCAAAGCTTCTCAACGCTCCTCAAACCTACCCTACAAATGTCTCACCACATCCGATTCAATCCTTCTTAACCTCAAGAACTAACAACAACAACAACAACCCTAAAATGCACCTATCAACCACCCCCTCACAAAACCAACTCAAAAAAATTATCAATTCAAAACAGTGTCCACCCAATTTTCCGTAGCGCAACAAAGAGAAGATGAACACTAAAATAAAATAAAAATAAAAACAAAAAACAAAAAAAATCCAATTAGTTCTCTCCTCTACTTTTGAGTTTTAGAAAAAATAAGCTCCCCGTCTAATTACATACCCTACACACTAAACCCCACCCAAAAAACTACCCACCCTCAACAACCAAGTCAAAACCAAAACCCTAAAAAGCATTCCCACCTCGAGATCGAGATGGATGGCCAGGTCCCGAAGCCTTCCTTCCTTCGTCCTTCCTTCCTTCCTTCCTTCCCCACGAGAGGTAAGTGTTAATGTGAGAGTGAGAGAGATTCTTTAGGAAATGAGCTCAAGGAAGAAAATGGCCCTTGTGCCAATATGAGGCTGTGAGAGAGAGAGAGAGAGAGAGGAGGAAGAGAAGAGGAGTTGCAGCGGCACCCAGCAGAGCCGCTTGCAAAAGGAAAGGGAAGGAAAGGAAAATGGAATGAAGGGGAGGGAAGTAGAGAGGGAAGTAGAAAAAAAGAGAGAAACAGAGAAAGAGTGAGTGAGTGAGTGAGTGAGTGAGTGAGAGAGAGCGAGAGCAGAGAGACAGAGAGAGCGAGAGAGATGTGGAGCGCACAGAGCCCAGGCAGGGCTGGCCAGGGCCCAGCATAGATACCCCTCACCCGGCCTGGCATGGCACTGCTCTCTGCCCGCTGTGTTCGATTGTGCCACGGGGAGTAATCCCGGCCGTCTGTGAGGACCACTGATCTAACAGAGGTCGAGGTCCGAGCTGGCATATGGGATCAAGGGAACGAGTCGTCGTTCCCCGTCGGTACTTCGTCGCCGCCGTCGTGTCGGCGACGGAATTCCTTTTTTCGGTTGGAATGAAGTTTGTTCGTTCGCTGGGTCCTACCGACGGTATTGTGCTCAATTTTGGTGTTGCAAGGTGATTCAGGGTGTTGAGTGGGTTGGCATTGTGCGAGTGTGGTTTAGTAGATACTAAATGGATATGTTTATTAAACAAGACTCAACTATGAGAATATAAATTTTTGATAAAGATAAGGTTTAGTAATGCAAACAGGTTTCTGCAGCTCGTGAAGAAGTACCTGGGCGTCGTGGATATCCTGGTTACATGTACACAGGTCTTGCCACTTATTTACGAACGTGCCGGGCGAATTGAGGGCCGCAAAGGGTCTATCACTCAGATTCCCATTCTAACTATGCCTAACGATGGTTAGTTGAATCCTCAATTTCTCACTGATTTCTCATATTAGTGGACTTAGTGATGGAGAACTACGCTAATTTGATGCTTTGTTTCTGTCCTTGCTTGACCTTCTACAGGCCTTAATTTGTTACTTTGAATTATGATTTTTTTTTTTTTTTTTTTTTTTTTTTTTTTCTCTTTAGGTTACTGAGTTTCGTCTCTGTCGTACGTTCTGCAGATATTACCCATCCTATTCCTGATCTCATAGATTACATTACAGAAGGTCAAATTTCCGTGGATCGGCAGTTACAAAATAGACAGGTATTGGTTCTAACTTCGAACCAGGCTTATAAGTGCTCATATTTTTGCATCCAGTTTCATCATAGGAGATAATTCTTCCCATTTAATCGTTAGTGATGGAAGATTGTAAACCTGTAGTTGATCTAATGTAATGATCATGATGCAGATCTACCCACCTATCAATTTGCTGCCATCTCTGTCGCGATTGATGAAGGTGCGATCTTATATTATATCCTTGCGTTTGTTATTACCAACGTTTTCTTTTTCTTCAGTATAATTATTCGTGCCCAGTACATGTTTCAAGTTACAGAGTGAACCTTATGCTATACACAATGGCGTCTTTGTGTTTTTGTACGACCTACTTTTTTATCTACTCGTTGTTGGATTTGTGTCAACATAGACAATAGCACGTTCCAGCCGAGAATTCAGCTATCGCATTGCTTATGCTGATGAAGTTAGTTTGCTCTTGCAGAGTGCTATAGGACAGGAGATGACTCGAGAGGATCATTCCGAAGTGTCCAATCAGGTGCATACTACATACTCAAGCTCCTCATCATTTGATGCTCTCTATTACCCTGTAGAACTTAGTTTACTGAGTCAGATCTGTCTGCTTGATTATGACTTCAAATTGTTACTTGACAGTTGTATCTGGAGTTCCTTGACAAGTTCGAGCGGAAGTTTGTCGCCCAAGGTGCTTATGTTGGAAGGCCCCACAGCATCTAGAGCCCGGGAGGAGCAAAGGAACCCAGGCAGGCCTCGATCGATCAAGGCTGAGAGTAGAGCACATTCCAGGGCTCCAGGAAGGAAACAAGGGAACGGAACAAGAGTTCATCGCCACGGAGACGACGATTCGAGGGCACTGGTACTACCGATGCCGTTGTGTGACTTCTCGTCGCGGCAGTGGAATGGGAGCATTTCTAGGATTTTGTTAGAGTGGGGCGGGGAGGTGTGAGGTGGATTGCGCTGGGAGGGGAGGTCGAGGAACGCAAGCAATTTCGGAAGCGTAGGGTTTTGACTCCTCGCTTTGAGGTGAGTGCGTCGCGCTCTTCAGTGCGGTTGTGTGAAGTTAACGTGCAGGCATTTGATTTTTATCATGTAGGTTCGAGGTTTTGGTGGCTTCTAATTGAAGCGGATGCCGAAGTTTAGATTTTCTCCTGGTATCGTTGCTGCAATGGACGTCCTCGGCCAAAATCTGTGACCCTAAGGACATGATTAGAGGTTTATTACTGCGAACGGTAGCTTAGAGTGCAGTCTCACATTGTCGTGTTTGAATCCGGACAAATTGGGAACTAGTGTTGTGGTGGGCAATTTTTTGGAGGTGCAAGTAGGAGCCATTGAATTCTAGAGCCATGGATTTTGAGTCATTTAGAAGCTCCAACATACATGATTCTAGTGGTAGTACGAGCATTCTGGTTAGATTGGCATTGAATGCATACACTACACAAGTTGAATATTGTAATTCAAATGTCGAGAATTCTTCTACAAGCTTAGTGCTTTGTGCTAATGTGAACGTCATTAGTTGTTGTCAAGAGCCTAGATAGAACAATGTATGAGTGTCAAATACAGATTAGCCATCCATTGTGAATAGGTTCATTGTTGGAGGGCGTTGGATATTTTCAATCAGTCTATTGGATCTAGGAATTTGGGAGTGGAATTTCTGAAGGTAGGAGCTAATTGATGTTAGCTTCTAGGAAAGGAAAGATTATAATCATCAAAGTAGGAACTAAGAGGAATTTGTGGCAACAAATTAAGTAACGAGCATGATAAGGCCTGGGGAGTTTGGATCACATAACTTAGGAGGAGCGGTTGTGAGAGCTCAATTGTCAGATTGTCGTCAATGTTTTGTTTCACTGAAGCCGCATGAGTAGTGGTTCCAACAAGCTAAAGGTCGTGGAAATGCAAGCATTGAGGTGTTTGGAGCGGCTGCCGGAGTGAAAGGAGGCCCTCAAGCAAATAGGATGTGGTATGTAGATTGTAAGCGTTAAATAAGTGGAGCATCAAAGTCAAAAAAAGAGAGACAAAGTAGATTTATGAGTTTGTAGGAATGAGTTGATACAATGATCTAATTTGTGATTTTTTTTTTTTTTTTTTTGAATATTTAAGAAATTATTATGATTTTTGTGAAGAAGTTATTAAGATTATCAGAAACGATTATCAGATTTTTGTTTAAGGGCAAATATTTTTAGTATTTGTAAAATTCGTTAATGTTTGTTAGGGATGTTTGTTAGGATTTGGATGTGGATTTAGGATGTTTGTTTGTTTTAAGATTGGTTAGGGTTTATTTTGACATAAGCTTTGCTATTGTAGGATTTGCGTATCATTTGTATATGGTTTAATGGTTACTAGAGATTATTTAGGATTTGTTTGAAAATAGGATTTATTACTTTAAGATTGTGAAGGTTGAATGAAATAGAGAGAGGATAGTATTGAGTGGAGATATAATAATTGGAAGAATAGATTAGGATGTGGATTTAATAATGATGTAATAATTTCATGTAATATTAGGATTGCATGGCATTAGTTTAGTATATTGAGCATGTTTATGACTTATTAATTTATTTCTTTACTTATGTTTGAAAGTATATATTTATATATTGAATTTTTTAGATAGTGGCTATTAAAGATGTAGATTAAAATATTTGTTAAACTTAAGTTAGAATTGAGAGTAGAATTGTAATATTAATAAGGTTTATATTATTGTTATAGATTAGAGTAGCTATTTTGATATATATGTAATGATTGAATATTAGGTTTAAGATTTTTTAAGGCTAAAGATGTATTGTTAGAGTGATACATGTATTGCATAGGACAGAAGATGATATGCTTGGTGTAGCAATTTAGATAGGAGAATATAAAATATATTAATGAGAAAAACAAATCTTATGTACAATTTTGAATGTGTGTCAACAAGTTGAATATTGAAAAATTTGTAGGCAAGTCAACATGGCATATCTTTTGGAATTGAACAAGAAATATTTTTTGGTATTAAGATCCGTATTATGTGTATAAGAAGAAAGATATCTAATTAGTATAAAATAATCTAATAATTATTTACAAGATATTGATAAAATATCAAATATAGAAGATATTAGTGGAAATATTTGGAGAGAATATCAAGCCTATATTATAGCATTGATGGTTTTATTGAGGAAAGAAGACATATTGAACAAAAATTATGTACAATCTTATACAAGAATATCAAACACGTTAAGAAGGTGTATGACTATTTGATGACTTGTAGCAAAGATGGATTGGAGTATGAAGAATTATTGAAGGAGTTATTAATTATATTAAATAAGACTTATTTATTGATAAAGAATTGTAGAAAAAAAAAATGGTGTAAAGCAACAATGATTCAATTGAAGAACAAAGAGAGATTTAGAGAACTACTTTTGGATTTGAAGTGTTGTTATGAAGTATCAACTACTTTCGTTTTGAAGCACTTTGATAAAATAATTATAGAAAAAATATTTGATAATTTTGGTATTGCAATCAATGATGAAATAGAAGGTGATGAAAGACATTTATATAAAAGATTGATTTTTTCAAATGAAGAAATAAAATTTGAAAAATATGAATTGGCAAAGCATCTATTGCAAAGATTGATAGACTTGCATTACATAGAAGATGGAGAATTGGATGATTTGAAACTATCTTCACATATTAAAAGTGTTGATTTCATAAAACTCATAGGTGAAGGATCCTATAGAGAAATGCATAAATCAAAGTGGTTTGAACTTTTGTATGCAACCAAAAAGATGAAAAATGTGCATATAAATTTTTTTATAAAAGAAGCAATCATGTTAGCAAGTCTAAGCCATCTCGATTTAATATCATATTATTTTGTAATAAAAAGTATTTTAAATGAAAATAGTAGATATTCTTCATCTAAAATGAAGAATAATCATGTATATTTAGGGATGGAATTTATGCAAACAAATCTAAAGAATATGTTAGAAACAAATAGAGAAGTATTTTTTTATTATTATTATTAATATCATGTATCACATTGCAAAAGGGATGTGTTGCTTGCATAACATGTATATTCCAAATTGTGATTTGAAGCATGACAACATTTTGGTGAATGTTGTGGAAAAAAAAAAGAGATAAATAAAATTATTTGACATGCTATTATAAAAGTGATTGATTTTGGGATATTTAAGATTGAAATTGATAGCAATCCAAAAGCAATAGAGAATAATTATATTTATGGCAATTAAGCTTACACGGCCCTTGAGGTATTGAAGAATAAATATAAAATAATGACATTATGTCCTTTTGATGTAGATGTATTTTTATTTGCAATGGTATATTATAAGATTTTTTCTAAAAGTAATCCATTTGATGATTGTAGGAAGGATGATATATTGAAAAGAATAAGAAAAGGTGAGAGATCAAAATTACCTTCAAATTGCAATGAATTGATGGAACTTATCAAAGAGTATTAGAACTTAAATCCACTGCATTGATCCAAGTTTGTAAAAGTTTGTGAAAGATTGAGAGACTTGAAGAAGAAGATTATGAGTGGAATTATTGTGGCAAAAATACCATACTATGGTGCATCAAAGGATAAATGTCATGAGAATATAGAATCACAATACAAATTCAATAGAGTGCCAATTCTAGAACCATTTCTATTAAATAATGTAAGAATGTATTGAAGAGATTTGATTAATTAGAATTTTTATTTTTTCACAAACTTACATGATGTGATCATGGTTAGACATCTTAATATGAATGTTAGTTTGAAGATTTAGATTAGAATATAGTATGTACTTTATGTGTTATAATTTTATTCTTTGTGTTGATGCTTAGATTAATTTCTTATTGTAAGTTGACATAGTTGAAGAGGAAGTGCATGGTAGAAAGCAATGTTTATTCCAAATATCAAAATTATGTGCAACCAAAGTCATGGCATTGTGTCTTGTTGGAATGAGTAGAATATGTAAGACCACAATAGCAAAGATGACATTGAATAATATAAAGAACGTATATAATGCTTCATGCTTTATTGAGTGTGATAAAAGTAGTAGTGATTGTTACAAAAGGTCTTGCCATATCTTAGAAAAATTTTAAATCAAAGAAAAACCAAAGAATTTGAAAGAAGCACAAAGAAAGTTGAAATCATTTTTGACCAAAAAAAAGTCATGATAAACTTTGACAATGTCATAAATCAAAGTCAAATTGAAGATGTGTCCATTGATGATTTATTTGCTATAAGTGAAAATACATTAATTGTAAAAACTTGACATTAAGAAGTTATGGAGTATTGTAGTATTGAAATTTGTAAAATAAGTGTTAAAGAACTTGATGAAGAAACAAGTTTGAGATTGGTTATCACTCATTATTGTAGATATGAAGATAAATTGTTAGATGAACTTATTGAAGTTGGAAAAAAGATTGTGAAAGCATGCAATAGCCTATCATTGAGTTTGAAAGTTACAAGTGCATATTTTAGAGAAAAAACAAAGGTTGAGAGGTTGGGAGCAATAGAGATGAAAAGAATGGTGATTGTAAGATTTGGAATATATTGAGAGTAAGTTTTGATAACTTGAGAGTTGAAGAGAAGAAAATGTTTTAAAACATATGTTTTTTTTTTTAGCTATGATTTGTATCAACAAGGCATATTGAAAGAAAGAGCATTGCAAATATTGTCCAACATTGAAGAAAAGATAATAGAAGATGATATGGAATATATATAAAATATATTAGTTAACCAATCATTAATAAAAATAGACAAAGATGGAATCATAAGAATGTATGATCAACTACGAAATATGGGTAGAAAGATTGTTGAAACAAAAATAGAATATAAACACATACAAATGTCGAATATGAATGAAGAGGCATAGGATGGAATTAGTGAGAAGATAATGGACTTGACCATCATCTAAATGGCATATATAGAACTATTAATAATAAAAAAGAATGAATATTTAAAGATTAAAGATGTGATATCATTATATCATTTAGATATTATTGTATATTAAAAGTGCATATTGATGCAAAGTTGTTTGTTGATTTTTTTAAATTTATATTATCATGAAATTTTTGTATGTATATAATTAACTTATAATACAAAGAATCTAATTTTGTAGCATATTTGAATCATATGATATCATAGTTAAAAAAAAATTATTGCAACAATATAAAAGATAAGAAATTAAGTGAAATGAGAAGTACATGTTTTTCATTACTTCAATTATTAATCTATAATGATGGTGATTTTACATCAAATGATAACTTGAGAAGATTAGGTACATTTTTGAAGTTAACAAGACATTCAATCAACTTAAGATATTTTAAATTAAACTTATCTTATAGGTATAATTTGAAAAAAGAAATATTAGACAAAGCATGAGACATCCTAAATGAAAAATGATGGTTAGAAGAAATTCAAGACCTTAAATATCTTACAGTTGAAGAATTATATTTCTATACAAGAATTTTTATAATCATTCTTTAGAATGGATAGATTATTAGAACTTAATTTAAAAAGATGTTTGGAATTGATTATATTATCAAATAAATTGAAATATTTGATGTCATTAAAAAAATTAATTTGAATGATTGTTGATAATTTATTCAAATTGCCAAGATCTATAAAGAGTTTTATTTCTTTGCAAGATCTTAGTGTACATAATTCCTATAAGTTAACATTATTGCTGAATGAATTGAGCAACATCACATCTTTGACTATCTTTGATATAAGTTGATGCTTAAGCTTGACATTATTGCCAAATAAATTGGATAACTTTATATCTTTGACTACTTTTAGTATAAGTGGATGCTTAAGTTTAATATCATTATCAAATGAATTGGGTAATTTCACATCTTTAACTACCTTTGATATTAGTAGATGCTCAAGCTTAACATCATTGCTAAATGAATTGGGTAACTTCATATCTTTGACTACATTTGATATAAGTAAATACTCAAGCTTGACATCGTTACCAAAAGAATTAGACAACTTTACCTCTTTGACTACCTTTGGTATAAATAACTACTTAAGATCAGTATCATTATCAAATAAATTAAGTAAACTTACATCTTTGACTACCTTTGATATAAGTAGGTATTTAAGCTTAATATCATTGCCAAATGAATTTAGAAATCTTACATCTTTCACTATCTTAAATATCATTTGGTACTCAAGTTTGACATCATTGCTAGATGAATTAGGCAATTTCACATCTTTAACTAACTTTGATATAAGTAGGTGCTCAAGGTTGATATCATTGCCAAATGAATTACGCAACTTCATATCTTTGACTACCTTTGGTATTAATAAATGTTTAAGCTTGACATCATTTCTAAAAGAATTAAGCAAGCTCACATATTTGACTACCTTAAATATGAATTTATGTTCAAGCTTAATATCATTGCCTAAGAAATTAAAGAATCTCACATCTTTAACTACCTTTGATATAAGTGAGTGTTCAAGCTTCACATCATTACTAAATAAAATAGACAACCTCATACCTTAAACTATCTTTGATAAAAGTGAGTGTTCAAGCTTGATATCATTGCCAAATGAAATAAGCAACCTCATATCTTTGACTACTTTTATATGAAGTGGTGCTTAAGCTTGACATCATTTTCAAAGAAATTAAATAATTTAATATCACTGACTACCTTTGCCAAATAAATTAGAAAACTCTATATCTTTTTTTAAAATTTAGAGATTAATAATTGTTTAAGTTTGACATCATTGCCAAATAAATTAGATAATTTCACATCTTTGATATTATTTTTGAATTTTTTTCTCTATATAACTACAATTATATATATATATTATTTTAGATTTTATTAAAATAATCTTTTTCAAAATATTTTTATGCATGTATAAATTTTTTTTTTTGGCTTTTTTCTTTAATAGAGTCATTATGAGTGGTTTAATACTATAAATCCAAAATATAACTAACGTGTATTTTCTCATTAAAGAAAAAATAATGAAAAAATATCATATTATAAAACTTTCAAAAAAATAAGTTGGCTATTACTTAAGATTAAATGTGTTAATTAAAAAATATGTCAATTTTAACTTTAAAATTTTATTTTTTAATATAAAAGAAAAAATATATTTTTTAGTTTATTATAATTAAAAGAATACAATAGAAAGTAATATACATATGATCTAGATATAAAGATGTACACGTAAAAAAATATGTGGAGTAAGATATCTTTCACCTTTCATATTCATTATTTTTAAGTAATAGGTACAATGTAGAATGCTTTGTAATTGGTGCTTATAAGATTGTATCTTGATAATTTTATATTTATGCAATTGGTCTTCTTAAGATGTTTATCAACAATTGGTTGATTTTAGATTGCTATTATCAATTTCTAAAAACCATCAATTTTACCTTCTATAACAAGATATACAATTTTTTTTTTTTCATTTCTTAAGTTCAATAATTCTACCAACTATACAATCCTAGCTACCACATTAGTGTTTTTTACTTTAGTTATAATAGACCTTTAATCAGTATTAATTTAATATAATTAAAGTATTTTGATAATAATCATTTATATATTATATATCATTTTTTATTTATTTATTCATTTATATGAGAATTATACTATGATATTTAAAATTCTTCATTAGAATTAAGAATAGAAAAATCTCTTGTAATATAAAAAAAGACTAATAAAATGTAGAAGTAGATACAAGTTAAAATAAAGATTGAATTGTATGAGTCTAGGATAGAATTTTAACTTTATAAACTATGATGAAATAAGACAAAATTTATTTAATAAATAAATTAGTACTCATAAATTAGCTAATATCAAATAATATCATGTTTACTTTGAGATTGATTGAAAAAAAAAAACTATAAATTAAACCATTAAAAAATCAAATTTAAAATACTATTTGATTATATTAGGATAAAATCTAAAATAAAAATGAAAATAAAAATAGTTTATTAAAATACACAAACATATTTAAAAAGTCTATAAGATGGATATTAAAAAAATTATTTATAAAAAAAATTTCAAAATTATATACATTCTTTGAGCACTTTTACATTTAAAGCAACTATAAAATTCTTTTAATAAGTTCGAAAGTACTTTTGACCTAAAATGTGATACTGTTAGAATAAATATATAGACACAACTTTTTTTAATCTAAATTTTTTTTTATCAAGATTTTTTTTTTTAATATCATCTATACTTCTTAAAATATTTTTAACATGGATAAGATAAATCTAGTAATATATTAAAGAAATGGTATTAAAATACAATTTGATAGTAAATTTTATTCAAAAAATTTTATTTAAGAAATATTTTAATAATTATAATTTTATATTATTTATTTGGAAAAAATCCTTAAAATAATATATTTATTATTTTAAACCTTTATATAGTAGAAGGTTTTATAATTCAAATAAAATGAATATAGATGTTATATCAACCTTAGATGTTTATTTAGAATAAAAAAATAATTTTTAATAAGTTAAATAAGACATATTTCTTTTTTGAAAGTTTTTTTTTTATTATTATCTGATATTTTAGATAACACCAATATTTATTAGATTTTTATCTTTGAAAATTTATTCTTACAAAAGAAGAAAAAATTAAAAATTAAAGATGTAAATATAATGGAATTTATAAATAAATAAAATATTATGATTTTTTTAAATCAAAAGATTTTCATCTTTAAATTATAAATAAATAATGTTTAATTGGCTTAATATTTTTTTATTAACTTGATTTAAGCATATGGCATTAGTTGGATTTAAGAGGTAGTATGCATCATTACTATTAATACAATTTTCTTGGCAAAATAATTTTTCATATTTAGCAAGAAGAAAAAGAGGCACTCATTTAACAATGTAGCACAAATGTGATGCATACATTGAGATTATTAGATAAAGATAAAGAATAGAAACCAAACAACATAGAGATAGAGGAATAAAGTTATCAGCATTCTAAGGAGTAATCAAAGCATGTAATACATCCAAGCAAAAAACTCTAGAACATCTAAGACACAACTCAAAGTCCACAGCTCCAACTTACTGTTTACAAATTTTAATATTAAAAACTTGAACGGATACATGTAATGCAATAATAGACATCGTCTCTATAATCTTATCTCTTGATTTTAGAATTTGGATGGACAGCTATCACAAAAAAGAGTTGCAGATATTGGGTAAGGAATTTCAAAGAGACAACAACAACAACAACAACAAAAGTGAGGCTGCACATGAAGAAGTGGCAAACTATGCAATTGTGTATTTTCAAAATAATATAAATTGTGCCTATTTATATGAAGATTCAGATACATATACAAAATGCCTAATATGCAATCAATTATTGGGATTTTTTTAAAAATATATATATATGCAAATATGCATTAAAAATTGAAGATAAAAATTATTGCATACATTGCGTCATTGCCAAAGCTATTAGTAAATTTTACAAAAAATAACCACTCCCTTAATGCCCAATAAAACATTCTAATAAGTTTTAAAAACCTCATTCTTTACCTAGAAAACACCTCCAAAAGTAAGAAAGAATAAAATATTAATGCATTTAAGGATAGAATGTAAGCTTGTAACAAGGATAAAATATCAGAGCCATGGATAGTGTCAGTAATTTTTAACAAAAGTTGCAGCAATGAAAGATGCCAATATAAAAAAAAAGATCAAATAAAGATGTAATAGTAGAAACTACTTGTAATTAATTGTAGAATTGTCAAAAGTTTTGAATAGAAGTAATAATTAAGAAACTATAAGTGTTATAAATACTCTTAGAGGAGCTCTCTTCTTTTTCTCTCTTTTTCTTTCTTTCTTTCTCTTTCTCTAGTTTTTGGAATTTGGATATTTAGCAGTTAGTGTTGTAAACATTAATAGCTAGTTTGTCAAGTTTTTCAAGCATTTTAGCTAGAAAAAACTATGTATTATTTTATACTCAAATGAATAAAAGAGAGATAATTGATTCATTAGGTCTAAGATATTTGAAAATTTAATAATATTGAATAGAAGTATTGTACCAAAGAAAGCATTTACATCTTAGATACATCAATATATCATTGGTATGATTCTATGATGTGTCTCTGACTATCACAATCTATAAGCAAACAATGACATAATTGTAAGAAAGCTGATAAGACTATCAAGGTATATACAAACTGATGAATACTCCACATTGCCAATTCTTTATAAACTCAATATTATTTTGCAGTCTACAATCCATGATAAAATTAAGAGCATCTAAAGAGCAAAGAATGTCATAATGAGACAATAATGATATGAAAATTAACCTTAACTCCTATAGTGTAGAATGTATAATTATGTTAGTTTTTCTCCCACAAGATGCATTACACATAATTTTCAACTTTAGCTTCATCTAATCTATTGCTTCTTCAAGCATACATTGATTATTGTACCAAGATATTAATAATTAACATCCTATTAGGTTTATTAATTTTAAATGTGTATATAAGTAAATTAATATGTCTTCCTTGTCATGCAAATGAATCGATTGAAAGAGCACCAAAGGTTGGCAAAACTGCATGTGAAGCAAGATGAGATACATGTAGCAGAGAAGAAACAAAAGTCATTAAATCCAAGCCATCAAAAGAAAAATTGTTATCTTCTTACAAACCACATAATTTGTTTTATTGACACTCAAGATGATAATTTTGTATATTGGATGATGATAATTGGCGAGACAATTTCATGTCACCAAAATAACAAATGAGAAGTGAATATGCTTATACAAATCCATTGCTTTGGAAAAAATTGTATTTAAGCCAAATAATGATTTATCCTCTTTGTAACCCTAATATGCAAATTATTTAATCAAATCATAGAAGTAATAAACATTATCTAGATGTATAATTTGTTACCATATAAGATTACTTCAATTGGACTTTTATGATAAATCTTAGTAAGACAATTTGAAGCATGACAAGAAAATCTCAAAAGACTAAATAATTAAAAACTTAAAGAAGTTGACATGCACATACCACATCAAGATTGAGAATGTCACAACTATGCAATCCAAATTCTACATAATTATCTTGAAGTCTAAGCTATAAAATTGATGGCAAAAGCTGAAATAAAAATTAATGCATAACAATGAATTAAAGAATGTATTTTAAGGATTTATATTACTAAAGATAATATATTTTTTAACAATTTTTAGGTTTTCTAGTTTTTTTTTTCTTTTTTTTCTTTTTTTTCTTACAAATACATTAAAAATAATTTACATTGATTATTTTTTATTTGATTTTCTTTTAAGCCCATTTCTTTAGATAAATAAATCACAATTGAAAATATTACAAATACACCAATCACTCATAATCAAATATTGATAGTCTTTTGTAAAAAAATATATATATATTTACAATAAATAAAAATTTAGGAATCACATCATATTGGCTACTATTACCTATTTACAACATAGATTATCTCAAGTTTGAGTGATATTTTAATTTGATCACAAAAATAAACATAGTAGTTCAATTTTTTGATGATGGTTTTATAATTTTAATAACTCTTTATGTATTTTTGATAGTAGTAACATATAAATAGGTGAAAAAAATAAATAATCATTTATCTTCATGTTTAAATTTTAATAAAAAGAAAATAATACTACTAGTTATTGCATCATAAATATTATGGAGTCTGAGCTTTTGAATAAATATGGATGCAGGTATAGATACAAGTCAATTTACAGTTTGTTTATAATACAATGAATTCATAATCAGTTATATAAAGAAAATATTAAAATAATAATCATAATAATAATAATAATAATTAATTAATTAATAGTATAGATCATAGTTTTAATCATCGCTCAAAAACATTTATCAAGGTATATTATGTAAAACACTATCAATAATATATAATTTTGTTTTAAAATTTATATTTTTTAAGATGTATTTTTGACACTTCATTTTAATTTTTTTCAATAAAATAACTCCAAGTATGATATTTTTCAAGATCTTAATCCAGTTTTAAATGTAAAACAATCCAATGCTAAACATCTATGAAGAAACACATTTGATTAGATTCTATAATCTTATCTTTATACTTCAATTATATGTATATATGTATTAAAAATTGTTGTATCCAACATCAATTTTGTATTTGTACACATAATAATATGATTAGACAGAAATACTTACAATCAATGAAGGTAAAGAAATTCAAAAAGAAACTCATTAGAATTTCGTTGTAATTATATTTTTTTCTTTTTTCTTTTATTTTCTTTTATTTTCTTCTTCTTTTGTCATGCTGGGACGTAGTTTCAATGGTTCTGGCAAACCTATTGATAACGGCCCTAAATCAAACCTATATCTCAAATATTTTTTCAATTCTTAGTATTATGAGTTTTGTTAGATTCATGGGAATATTTCTTCCCACTAGGTGATGCCAATTTTTTTGTAACTCTTTTATTATTTCCAGGTTTTTTGTGCTTGATGGATTTATAATAAATTTTAACATAAATTAAAAATTTGAATGCTAAATGAACTGATTAATTTGACTTAAAACTGAAATTTATAGATCAGCTGTTTTCAAAAATAATGTTAGAGATGTCATTGTGAACTTACAACTCTACAGTCAATCTTACTAATGTATGAAGAAGAATGTATTATATTCATTTATTTTAAGGTTGAAAGAATTTACTATGTATGTTTGTAAAGTGATTTATTGATACTATTATGCTTATCTTACTTTTTTATTTTGATATCTTATGCAGTATTGACCAAACTTCAAAAAGAAAATAAATAAATTCAAAATGTGTTATTCAACTTTTATAGTTGCAAGTTCATCTTTTGGAGTTTGATCTTTTTTTTTTTACTTTTTCGTTTGGCATCAAATGCAGGTTGTAAGAAATACTATTTGATTTTTTGAAGAAGTTGATAGTACAACATGTAATTACGAAGTTAAACGTAACAGTTTTATACTGTATTTGGCTTGACACTGATTCCAAATCTACACAGTATTGAACCATTCTAAATTCATATGTCTCATGTGTATTTTTGTTGTGTGTTGATGCTTATTGGGTAAATGACATCATTCTTTAGTAACATCATTTATTGTCAAAAACATCTACAATAAGATTTGTGATAACTTATTTTTCCAAAAAGCCTTTCAAATCTAAATGCAACAGGGTTACTTTTCTATTCTTGCCATATTCGATTAAATTCCAAAATATAGTTTATTTCTTCTAAAAAAAGTATTTTGGTAAGATTTGCATAAAGTAAAATTGGAGCCAATTTTAATTTATCGTCCAATTTCCTCATAACCTCATTAAACTTCTTATTGCATTTGTGTGTGAGTGTACTTTTCTTCGTTTTCTTTTTTTTCAATCAACCTTGTTAATAGAGTTACAATTTTAGAACAATCTTTAGAAATAATAAAATACTTCAAAAGTTAACAATTTAGAAATATTGATGAAGTCTCGAGACTTTAAAACTGGAGATGTCTTTGCTGTGATTATTTGAAGCACTTGTCTAACTTTTCACCGAACCCACAACAAACGTTTTCGAAAATTCTCGGCATCTCCACTTTCCATGAATTGTGAAGTATCCCTGTAAATCGAGGCAGAATTCAATCCCTTCATTTCAAAGTTCAAGAGGCATAAGTGACCAGAATTTGTCGAAGTGTGTTCGAATTGTTTTGGTGCTGGCTTTAACTCGCATGTGGTCGATAGTCATGGGATCTGTGCATTCTCTACAACTTAGAAAAAAGTGAAATTTGTGCGAATGCTTAGGCATGGATAACTAATGGACTCATGGACACTTTTCTTGGGGAGTGAATCATATGATCCGTTTTTTGTGTTATTTTTGTTGATTTCCTCACATTCTGGCTCAGTTGTTGTGTAGCTTTCGTCCACCTTTCGAGAATTTCCATCTCCAGTTCCGAATCGTTTGCTGCTGGAACTATGTGGATTTGACAAGGGAAATAGCCAACCTGTTCGATCGGAGACAAGAGGCGGCACCACAGTTGTAAGGCCGCAGATGCAGGCTTCCAACAGATCATGCTTCCAACTGCCAGAAAAGTGAACGTCGTCTCATGGTAGAGTTCCCTATCACTTCACCTCACCTCGTGAACTACGATGGACAGCCTTCACAAACTTTGGGGCGTCTGCGGCGTATTGGAGCATATCCGTCCACACGAACACCTTCCAGTTTCCTGCACATACCGTATTTCGGGGCGTTTATGATACTCCCCTTCCCTTTGTGCAATTCCAAGATGGTACTCCTCCCATGTTGTGACACCATGCGGCAGAGCCAGTCCTGGACCAGGCATAGAGCTAGGAACAAGTCAGATAAGCTAGTGCTCGAGCTTGCACGGTGAAAAAGATTGTATACTTCCTTCGCTTGTTCACAGAGTTCATTACAACGACTCATGATACATTTTGCGCAAGGAAAATAGAACAAAATTTCTTACTTGAATTGGCAAGAAAAATTTGTGCTCGTCTTTCAGCTCCTCCTCCTCGTACAACTGGTCGGAGAAGTAGATTTGCCGGATGCGGCAATTCGCATTGATTGTCACACGTATCGTTTCAATGTATTTTGTGCCGTATTGACTTCGGACTAACTCAGCAAGGTCGACTTGGATCATATTCCAACCCTCAGCTAATTGCAATGGAATTATAGTTGATGTCATTCCATAACTTCGTATTGTGTTCTACAACCCAATCAAATGAGAGAGAGGGAGAGAGAGAGAGCAAAGCAAAGCAAAGCAAAGCAAAAAATGGATAACTAACTAAATGAATACTACCCACAAATTTAGTACATGAATAAGCAAATTTTAGGGCTCCTGCAACCCTGGGTCGCGATCCAAGCAGGAGAACATTCTCAAGCAATCGAGTTGCGGAGAGAGGAAGTAGGGAGGATGAACCTGGGTGTTGGTGAATCGAAAAACGCGCTTGACACCGGAATCATCCAGCACCTCCACTTGGTACGAGTAGAAAAAGCGAAGGTGCTTGACGACGAGGACGAAGACGGGCAAGGTGATGGCGAGATGGAGGTGGGCGGTGCGAGATGATGGAGCAGGGCAGGTGATGGAGGTGGTCCTGCCATCGCCCCGCACCTCCACCACCGCTGCCTGCAGATCGTCGTCGTGCACCATTTGCACACTCCCCCATTCCCCCTTCTTCTCCTCCTCCTCCTCGCTCTGCCTCTTCTTCTGTTTCACTGCAACAAAACCAAAAAACACACACACCCCCCCCCCAATGCATTCATCCATTAGTCCATCCATCAACAATACATCCATTTGCAATGGTTTCATCCATCCATGGTTCCATTCATCTATGTGTAGTTCCATCCATCCATCATCTACACCCTTTCGTGTAACTCTCTTTGAGTGAGCATGTGATATAACCATGCAAGTTGTTGTTGTTTATAGAGTTGAGGATGCTGATTATTTATTGTGTGTGAGTTGGACGAGCTGGTAGATGATGATTCCAAGGAAGATAATAATACAAAATAATAATAATAGTAATAATAATACCTTTAGCGTCCCATATCTGTAGAGGCTTGGTCCTGTCACATGTGTTGCAACTTAGGATTCATTGCACACCAGTTCTGAGTATTCTAGTGAAAAATTCATATCGAGCTTTCAAAGTGTTATTAATTACCAGTGTTTGTATTTTGACATGGACACTCTACTATTATCAACACATGATTGTTGAAAATTCTTACTATGCAAACATTAGGCTTCAAAATGGAATTATTGCTTAAATATAGACATGTCTATGGTATTAAAGTAATTGTTATATGTATATATATATATATATATATAATGAGAGAGAGAGAGATCACCTTGGAAGAGCATACAATATTGAAATAAAATCCGTTTGAAACTCGTTTTGGAACATATTGAGAATTCAATATATAGCACCAATCATGCATAAACTTTCAACATGCACTACCAAAATTTCCAATTGTTACTTTTTCAATTTGTTTGCTTGTTTATATCAGGTGCACATGATTGTTAACTTTCTTATAATTCATGAAGGTTCAAATTCAGGTTCAATGTGTAAACAGTTTTGGAAATAATAATCATTACCATACTGGTTGTGCATTTTGTTATAAATCATAATATTTAGAATTCAATAAAATGAAATATAGAACCTCAAAAGAATAAAACACTTTTAAAAAATAATCTTCTATTGCACTTTGTACATTCAACATCAAAAATGTTGAGTCTGTGTAATTATTTCAAGATTAACATTTGAACTAAATTGATTTAATAGCCAAGGTGTATGTCAATAGTTGTGTCTCTTTGTGATTTTTATTTATTTAAAAAAAAATTATAGTAGAATTGCCTCTTCAACTTGAATTCTTGTCATAGAGGCATCATTGTCATCCAAGTTTTATCAAATAAAAATTCTAAAGCTGTGCAAATATCAAAATATTATTATGTAGATATAAAAATTGTTTCTATGAATGTGTAAGTGGGTGTATGTGTCCATATATATATATATATATATATATATATTCATCCGCACATATAACACTTTATTTCTAAATTTTCAATTATGAATACATGTATGCAATATTTTTGTCTATCAACAATAATTTTGATATTTTAAATTAAACGTACTTATAACATTATCTCTCTCTCTATATATATATATGATGATTTATCAGTGGTCTAATTTCATGCAAACATCTAAATATTCATCAAGTCATTTCTCAACCTCTTATGATTTGATATATTGACATGTATTTTGATATTTGCAGAAGATTTATATGTTTATTGATTTGCAATGTAAATGACATCATACTTCCATTGAATAAATTACAATAGCAACAGTTAGAGCTCAATATCTCCAATGAATTCTATATACTATCATCTACAAATCTAATCTACACCATTTCAGGCTTCCTTTTCTATTACAGTAGTACTTCATTATATTCATAATTGTTTTTAATAATATGTTTCATATTTATTTTCAAGTTTTATGGTATCTTTTTTGATAATGCAGTACTAAATTATTAAAATAATATTTGAATTGCATGTGTATTCTACATACTCACAAACATGCATTCATCTGAAGTGAACCAACTTGTATTTGAATTGATTTTCAAAATCTCAACCTTAATCGATAACCCTATGTACATATTAACTGTAAAGTACTTGTTATTTAGGACGTTTTATAAATTAAAAAGAAAAACTGGAACTTGAAATTTTAAATGTATCTGTACAACACAGGTTTCGAAAAAACATCAACAATCATATATATATATATATATATATACCATTCAAGCTCTTTAATGAATTCAGAGCTAATCATCTTACGTGGAATTTATTTATGATTTTTGTGTAGTTGAATGTTTAATTTTTTTTTCACATTAATGTACACACTTACGCATATATATATATATATATATATGTGTGTGTGTGTGTGTGTGTTGTTCATAGCGATGCATGGCCCAACAATCTAATTATAGTCCAGAAACATTAAAAGTTCTTAATGTCTCCAACGCCTGTGTCGTATATGAAGGAACCCGTTCATCCACAGCGCACATTCACTGGGCTTCATTGTCCACGAGTGCCCTAATCGCCGTGTGAGGTTTTCTAGGTCGACCCACCTGCCTGCTGCGTCGCCATATAATCCTAGACTCGTCTGCTCTTTAAGTAGTGTGTGCGATTCTAGGATTTCGTGGGGGTGATCAATGTATCCGTTTGAGTGTTGCGTTTAGTTTACGGCTTACTACTTTGTGCTATGAAACGAAACCAAGATCCTGCCCCGTTGCATCCCGAAGTTTATCGTAACCAGCTTCTCAGTTGTGAGCATGCTTCATGGATTCTCTTTTTGTTTTTGAGGACCTTCCCTCTTCTCGCTTCGGCTATGTATCGCCCGCAGGGTTTACCGTTGCACCACTCCCGTTGCTAGGAAATAGTTTAGCTTTCTTATCTCGGCTTTGTTTCTTAAACTTTGTACTTGGTATGCTTGCGTCGTTGAGGTATGTAGCGTCTTACATGTGATCAGGGCGAGTGTACATGATGCGAACCAACTATGTATCCTATGCACAGTGAGGATTAAACAAACGAGCTTTTTAAATCTGATGCATCCGCCCTACTTTCTAGGTCTGTTATGTGATTGGTAGTGTTCCGCAATACTCTCTTTGCATGGAAGCATTCGGTAATAGTTCGAAAGGCCTCTGGTATCTGGTGTTGCATGAGCAAGCCTCGAGCCTGTAATGATGCAACGCCTCGTAAAGGTTGCCGATATTTATTCGGTCAGGCGCGACGTGGGCTGGGCTGTCCCTTTACCATTACTTTTGTCCTGTCCATATTTGAACTGTGTCGTGTCTTTATTCGGTCTGGGTTTTCCGACTTGTATCGAGTTCTGTAGTCTGATGGTCTGAAGTTCAGAAATTCAGTCGCCCATCGAGAATGTACTGTCCTAGTCGTAAGTTGAGTTTTGAATGTGATGAGGAAGAATTGTCGCCCCAGTCCTATGTGAGTTTACAAGCTCCGTGAGGATTGACTTTTCAATAATCTGATTCGTTATTGTATGATACCATTCACCCTGAGGGCCCGTGGGTACAACTGTATCCGGAAACTTCTGGATGTTGTGATGTTCAAACTAATACCAAAGGTTTTCTTTGTTTTTGTGAAGCTTGATTATAAAACTTCCTGCAGGCTACAGGAGGATTCTGTGTAACACTTTCTTGGTTAATCAGTTCCATCATCCGCCTTCGTTTGAAGGACCAACCCTGGAGATGAATCTTTGTTCAGAACACGTTTACTTTTTTGAAGTGCACCACTACTCGTAGAATTGAAACCGAAACAACTATTGACTGAAGAATTTGTGAATTTTTCTACCGTTTGTTAAGAAGAATATTCCACTAAAAAAACAACTTTCTCCAGAGAAATTTGCACTAAGTTAGTTTTGGAAGAGGTACAATTGCCATCCATTCACGACAATGTATTTCAATCTTAACGAACAGTTTCGTTACGATAATAGATAATGTATTTCAATCGTAGTGTCCCACTTGGGTAGAACCTATGTATTCATCCAGATTATTTTTCTTTCTATTGCACCCTTTTCACTTTCATTAACATGTTAATTCTAAAGTAAGTCACTGATCTTGTATGCTAGTTTACATACATACATATGTATGTATGTATTAAAATTTACATATTTACTGTTAATTTGTACTTTGTGGTACATTATTTTGTCAAATATATATGTGTACAATTTTATAATGACCTCAAACATACTATAATCCTTTTTATGATAGTCAATGAATTATATTTACTTGCACAATCTCGTTATTTTCAATTCAATTACACTTACTATAAACTACATAATTCATTGTTATGCTATTTTAGTCATATTATGAATATGCAAATTTTCTTTTCACATGTATACAGGGAAAACTTTTCGAACTGATCAAAACCTGTCCAATTCTATGAATAAGTATAAATATCTTACAATGCAGATTGTTGCTTGGGTTCAAAAATAATATTTCAGAGAAATCCACCACTGTTTTGTATTATGCAGCACATCAAATAATAACACTCCGTAAATTGAAGAAATGAAAAGAAATTAACTAATTTCATCAGTACAATGTAACAACATATTTCACCAAGACTAAAAATAGATTAATAAGCACAAAAAATTGATCATAATTTGGAAATTACAGACGTTTATTGAAAATGTGCATGTAACTATCAAAATGATGTAGGAAAGGAATGTGAATCGAACCAACATATTCTCATGATTTAATTTGAGATAAAAGATTCAAACCTATGTGTTTAGGAGAAAAGCACAATATCATTTATTTTTGAGGAATATTTATTATAATTTGATTTGATGAAAAACGTTTCGGTGAATACTATAATTTATTTTTCTTTAGTTTAATCACTACAATCATCACGAGATGATCTAATATTATAATCTATTTTTTTAGTTTTTGGCAATGCCTGTAGATACATCTACATAAAGAAGTGCAGCTCAAGTTTGTAATTATTTTTCAATAAAAACATATTTTGGGTTTATTCACATCTTATCATTAGAATCGAAATTAATTCTTCAATTTTTTTTATAGAAATTAACTTGAAAATGGCATGTTATTGCAACTCCATTCAAAATCTCCATGTACATACATGCAGATACAGACACACAATATTATATAATTACGTATTTACACGAACAAATATTGTTTTTATTCTTGTACTGCCCGTAAACTCGAGAACTCTGTGGTCAGCGTCTATATGGCTGCCCGCGTTCGCCATGCCGAAGGGAACAGAAGGGGATGCCAAAGGGAACAACAGGCGGCTTGGTGCTCGTAAAACCCTAAACCCCCCTAAGCCCTAATCGTGTCCCCTGCATTGCTCCCTCCTCCTTAACTGAGCTTTAGGCCTTCTCGACATCCCCTCTGTGGCTCTCTCATTCCGTTTTCGCAGCCATCGTTCCACCCTTCCTTATTTCCCTCCCTCCATTGCTTGCCGTAGCGGTGTCCACCAAGTTGCGGCAACTATGAGGCCGCCATTGACTAGAGGAGGCGGGGGCTTCAGAGGTGGTCGGGGCGATGGCGGAGGTCGTGGTGGAGGCCGTGGCTTCGGAGGAGGCCGTGGGGGACGAGGTGGTGACAGAGGCGGACGAGGGATGCGCGGAGGTGGCCGCGGTGCTCCTCGAGGAGGTCGTGGAGGAGGCCGTGGAGGAGGTCGTGGTGGTGGCATGAAGGGAGGAGCCAAGGTTATCATCGAACCTCATAGACACGCGGGTGTGTTCGTTGCAAAAGCCAAGGAGGATGCGCTCGTGACGAAGAACCTCGTCCCCGGAGAGAGTGTTTATGGAGAGAAGAGAATATCCGTCGACAATGAGGATGGAACCAAGACGGAGTACCGAGTGTGGAATCCTTTCCGGTCGAAGCTCGCTGCGGCGATATTGGGTGGTGTGGACAACATCTGGATTAAGCCTGGAGCTCACGTGCTTTACCTTGGGGCTGCCTCTGGAACGACTGTGTCTCATGTATCTGATGTTGTTGGGCCGTCCGGTATTGTGTACGCCGTGGAATTCTCTCACCGCAGTGGGCGTGATCTTGTTAACATGGCTAAGAAGCGTACTAATGTTATCCCCATTATCGAAGATGCTAGGCATCCGATGAAGTACCGCATGTTGGTCGGTATGGTGGATGTTATTTTTGCTGATGTAGCGCAGCCTGATCAGGCCCGTATCGTGGCAATCAATGCTCACAACTTTTTGAAGAATGGTGGGCATTTTGTTATCTCAATCAAGGCAAACTGTATCGACTCAACGGTACCTGCTGAGGCTGTGTTTGCCGCGGAGGTGAAGAAATTGCAAAAGGAACAATTCAAGCCCGCTGAACAAGTCACACTCGAACCATTCGAGCGTGATCATGCCTGTGTGGTTGGTACTTACCGTGCACCGAAGAAGGCCAAGCCTGCTGCCGGTTCATAGTCGTTAGGTATCGTCAATCTCAGTCTCTTTTCTTTTTATTCCCCTCCGAATGCTAGGTTGTATGTGGTTGATGAATGCTAGAATGGAGTACTTCTTCCAAATGTGGAATACATGTCCATTCGATGCTGAAACCATTGCTCGTAGTTGCGGGTCCACTTTTGTTCTATATTTTGGAACCTATAGTTTTTACTAGAACGTCAGATCTTGTTTAGCGAAGGGAGAACTGCAGATTTTCGGCTGGGTTGCCTGTGTTAGTTATAGTTCTAACCGTAAGTCCACGTCGGAGGAGGCTGATGAATGATGACGATGTATAGGCCTATCTGAATGAGATTTATAGATTGATGCCTCCTGGATGTATTTGTTTGGAATGTGGACGTCATTCATGCTGTAGTTAGTCTGTTCAAGAGATTGGTGTAAGATGTCTTGGTGTTCTAAGGAGAGTTGAGACATTTTTTAGCCCTAATCAATAGTATGTCAGCGTGCTGAATTTTGATTAATTGCAACGATTGTTATTTTCTAATACTGTCGAAGTTGGAATCCAGATAGTACTGATGCCGTCAGAGCTGACTTGTGCTCTGGATGTGCACGTTGTTATTGTTATGATAGTTGCGTTTATGTTTTCTCATCATTAGGTTAGTAAATGAATGCTGCGCTGCATAATCAAAGCTCGATAACTCGCAAGGATCCTGGCCTACGATGAGCTAGACCGTGCAGCAACTGATGACCAGCTTTTATCTAGAAATCAGTATCTTTTGACAGTAGGGTAGTGAGAGATACATGGGATGTGGATATCTCCTGGAATACCTATGTTAGATTTGAAGAATACAAGGTTTACGAGGAAAAACTGCATCATCCAGAAGTTTTGTAGTTGATTTGTACTCTGCATTAAAGAAATATGCAAGTCATTCCATTTCATGTACACTGCAGGAGCCTATGTTAGTGAATAACAATGTTTTCCCTCACCCTCACATGTCCTACTTTATATTAATTTAAATGCTGTCAGTTGAAGCCGTACCCTCAGTGTTTAAACTCGTTCACTTTCGGTAGTTCGCAATCAAATTCTCCTTCAGTTGAAGCCGTACTCTCAGTGTTTCAACTCGTTCATTGGCCTGTTCTTTGCCGCTTAGAAAGGCTTTCTCTCAGTAATCACTGCAATTAACAGTATTCGCAAGGCAGATATGATAATAGTATAATATGTGTTTATATGAATTATAAAAATAAATATAGAAGTTCAAAATAGAACTGCAATAGAATAAAATATGCTATATGCATACTACTATTGATATTGATTGTATGTATGGATATATAGTCCAAGTAGTTATTGCCTCTTTAAATAAACTTTGATACAATAAAGACTATTTGAATGTAAGATTGCAGCTTGCTTGGATTACAAATGGATGTCAATTAATAGAAATAAAAAATTCCACCATAAGAAGCAATTCTATATAAAAAGAATTTGAGGAGAAAAGTCAAAGAAATTTATTTCTTTGTATCCACATTTTTTTTAATTTAATTTTAGATTTTAGATCCAATATTTTATTTGTGATTTGGAGTAATTGACCAAATTGAATCTTGTATCTAAGTGTCAAGGACAAGAACTTGATAAAAAAAAATAAACAAGTGAGACCTTTTTCAAAGAAAGATGACAAAATAGAAATAATTAAATATGTATATTAAGAAAGAATGGAATGGCTATTGCCAAAAGACAAGAAAACCACAGATACTTGAAACTAGACTAGAAGTAAGAAAGAATTGACAAGACTGAAGAAGGCTTCACTCTTGCCTCTATATATACTATCTACCTAGGAGCTACGTGGCGACATTCCATAGGACCTCCAAAAACATATTGATTTTCCACAACACGTATATTAACTTGCAAGGCAAGTTTTCTATGTAGGCGCCACATAATTAGCTTGTTTCGCAAGCTACTAACATGTGTAGCACATGGTTAACTTGTTGACTAAGTTTTTAAGCTATCAATCAAGTGTAAATACATGTAAAGTCAAAGCAACATCTATGAAGTTTCTAGGAAGATTCTCTAGAAGATATTATGAAATTAATCTACTTTTGTTTACTTCTACCTATTCATATCACCTAGGTAACAATTATAGTAAATATATGTTTGTGACATTACCCCCCTTTTTTAGAGAGGAGTTCAACGAGGATCGATAATCACATGTCAAGAAATTCTAAGATGCGGAAAATTATATTTGCTACATACTCTGATCTTTGTTCTCTTTGAAGATGATTGATAGGGCCTCTCAACCATCGATAGTGTCCCATACCAAGGCGGGAAGACCACCCAATTATTTGATTGTTGTTGAGGCCTTCATAACTTCCTTCAAATAAAACTTTTAAAACACCGTTATGTGTTGTTCCTACCTCTAGTAAAATCACCAAATATTGGGAGTCCCTTCCAACATCGTGATACCAAACGCGTTGTATCTTACCATCTATTTGAGGGAGAATATGTCATTCTTGAGGATCTTCATCTCAATTACGTCATCTTGAAGATTGTAACAATCATAATGTCTTGTTCGACAAGTCAACAAACGAATGCTCTTGAGTCAAATCCGCTCGTTATTTGTTCTCCATCTCCTCAACGTCACAACCAAAAAGAAGCTATAAACAAGAATTGAAAGTAGAATGTTATCTTACCTAGATCTTGTTTCTTTTATAAAGAAGGTTTTCGTCTTGATTTTGATGGATGTTGTCGATGAAAAGCCTCCATCGCCTTTGTTGCATTTGTAAGATTCTTTACTAGCTCCTATGTGCATTCACTAATATCATATCCGCGCCAATGGAGAAGATATTCTAATTTATTTTGGCGCCGCCTTGAATTTAGGATTTCTTCTACTTTGAACTCTTCATTATTATCTACTTCTATAGGAGGAGGTGGAGCTTGTCTTCTTCTTGGTATGTCCATTGTCTTGTATGATTCAAGAAGAGACACCTAAAATATTCGATGGATTTTCATTGATTTCGGAAAATGATATGCAGCTGGATTAATTTGTATAGAAATAGAAAATAGTCCAAGCCTTCGATAGTCCAAGTTGTCACAAGGATGAGTGGTCTTGATATTGCGACAAAGTAACCATACCTTGTCACCCATGTGGAATGGTGGTTGTTCCTTTCAATAGACATCCGCATTGAACTTTAGTTGTTCTTGAGCTTCTTTTAACTACGCCTTCATTGTTGCATGTAGCTCTGACAAATGATTTGACAAATCTTCCGCTGTAGGATTATTAGCTTTTGAAAAGTCAAAAGTATCAAGTTGTAGATGATAACCATAATTGGCAAAGAAAGATGTTTGTTTTGTAGAAGAATGTACCATATTATTATAAGCAAATTTTACCAATGGTAATAGAGTTGTCCAATCATCTTGTTGGTAGTTGATCGTACATTTTAAATATTGCTCCAAAACTTGAGTAACATGCTCCATTTGTCCATCAGTTTGAGGATGTAATGCTGAAGATAGTTTTATATCTACTTTTAGAAGCTTCAAAAGAGTCAACCAAAATCTTAATACAAACTGAGTTCTCTTATATGCTATAATATCCTTGGATAATCGATAATAGCGATAAATATTATCAAAAAAGAGCTTAGATGTTTCTTGACGTGTGATAGATTTGATACATGGTACAAGATCTGCCATCTTGGTAAAATGATCTACTATCATGAATACAGAGTCATAAGAACCTGAGATTGGAAGATCCATGATGAAATCCATAGAAACAGAAGACCATGGTTGTTTTGGAATGGATAATGGCTGAAGAAGTCCATAAAGTTGATGATGAGGAGTTTTTGATCTTGAGCAAATATCACAAGATTGTACAAAATCTTTGAATGCCTTTTACATTTGAGGCCACCAAAAATCCCTGGATATTAGTTCCAAAGTTTTATTGTACCCAAAATATCATGGTACTGGAAAGTCATGACGAGCTTGAAGAATACGTAATCGAGCTTCATCTTCTAGAACATATAGGCGTCCTTCAAAATATAGTAGATTGTTCTTGAATTCAAACTTGGAAGTATCATGAGACTTTGAAGGATTTCCCTTAATATCACAAATAAGAGGATTAGAAGACATACTTGACTAAACTTGCTTAATAAAAGTTGAATCAATAGTTAGTATTGATTTCATTACTCGAAGATGAAGATGCTTTGGCTTCAAGAAAATTGTTCGATGTTGATCAAAAGGAGCATCTCCTTCCTTTGGTACAAGATACAATCATCTAGAGAGTGCATCTGATAAACCTTGTTGTTTTCCTGGTTAATAAGTGATCTTGAATTTGAAACTTGGCAAAGACATACTCCAATGAACTTGGCAATGATTCAAAATACGTGCTGATATTAAATATTCAAGGTTCTTATGATCCGTATATACGGTGTCTAGATTAGGAGCACCTTCTAGATAATGGCGCCATTCTTGAAACGAATCTATGATAGCAAGAAGTTTTTTGTCGTGGATCTTGTAGTTGATCTCAGCTGCTAAAATTTTTTTGGAATGAAAAGCTATTGGGTGAAGTTTATCATCTGTTCCCATTTATGACAATACGGTACCATAAGCAAAGTTTGATGTGTCTGTTTCCATGAAAAATGGCTTAGAAAAATTGATGCGATATAAGTTTGGTACAGAAAGAAAGGCTGTCTTCAAAGCTTCAAATGCTACTTCCACGTCTTGATTCTGTTGAAGTTTGTCTTTACAAGTTAAATGTGTAAGTAGAGCTGCAACTTGATAGAATTCTTTGATGAAGATCCAATAGTAGTTGACAAATCCCAAAAAGTATTGAACATCTCTTACCATTCTTGAGATCTTCCAATCCATAATAGCTTGAACTTTCTTAGGATCCATCATAAGTCCATCATTTGAAATGATGCATCCTAAGAAGTCAACTTGAGTAGTATGAATTACACACTTTTCTATCTTAGTATAGAGCCTCACTTCTCTTAATTTTATAATATACGGCAAACATGAAGTTCATGTTCTTTTATGTTCTTAGAATAGATTAAGATATTATCTAAGTAACAGACAACAAAATCATCTAAAAACTCCCAAAACACATCATTCATTAAATATTGGAATGTTGTTGGTGCATTTGTAAGTCCAAAAGGCATGACGTTGTATTCGAAATGTCCATATCTTGTTCAAAATGCAATCTTCTATTCATCTCCTTCTTTAATGCACACTAGATTGTATGTTCTTCGTAGATCTATTTTTGTATAGATCTAAGCTTGATTTAACTCATCAAGGAGTCCAAATATCAAAGATAGTGGATACTTATTTTTTATAGTGATTTTGTTGAGTCCTCGATAATTGACACACATCTGCAATGATCTTTCTTTTTTCTTCACAAATAAAATTGGAGCTCCTATTGGAGATTTGGAATAGCGTATGAAGTTCTTGGCCAGATTCTCTTCAATACACTCCTTGAGTTCAACCAACTCATTTTGTGATAAATTATAGATTCGTCCAAATGGCGGTTGTACTCCTTCTTGAAGGTCAATTGAGTAGTCATAAGAACGATACTCTGGAAGAGCATCTGTATTTTTCTTCTCAAATATATCTTAAAAATCTTGATATTGGCTTGGAATGCCACTTGAAGTCTTTCCACGAGTAAAAACAAGTGCCGCATAAATGACACAAGGTGATCTTTCTTTTGTAGCATGTAAGAAAGCTCTTGTACTTACAAATATAGATTTAATTATACTAGACTTATGACTTTCTACTTGATTAACTACCTTTTTAGTTATATTTTTAGAAAAATCAAGACTATGAGAAGTCCAATCTATTTTAGGGTTATATTTTTTTAGCCATGATAAACTTAAAATGACTGGATTAGAGGGAGATCCAATGATATTAAATATTATAAAGCTACTATGATTATTAGTTATTACTTCTATAAGAAAGGTTTCATGAATAACATCTTCCGAAGACAATGGATGACCATCTATGACTTCTACATGAACAAGTTTAGTTTTTTTCACTAAAAGTATGCTATGTCTTTTAGCATTTTTTTCATCTAAGAAACATGTTGAAGCTTCTGAATCTAGCAAGGTAGAGGCTTTGTGATGTTTAGGTCCTAAAATAACATTTATCGTAAAACATGGAGAAGGTTCTGAGGAGAGAATAGGACCTTCACTAGATGTTGTACAAGGTTTTAGCCGCACGGTGTCGTGTTGCAACACGATTATATGGTGAAAATATAAATAGAAAAGTTTTATTAATATTTAGTCATCTTGGATGTTAAAAACAGTGGCCAATTCTAGTGCCAATATTCAAGGACTAATTAATGTCACCCCATTGCAAGCTATACCACCAAATGTGATAACAACGTATGCTCCACCGATGTCATCGAACTAAGTACCCTCCGTACCAACGGGATGACCATGATCATTTTCTAATCCTACATGGAACAAGCCTAGTAGGTATATATTAGTAGAGACACCCAATATGCCTGATGGGGGTACAAAAAGACTACTTCATTATTTCCATTGCAGACAGATTGGTCATTATGCTAGTGAATGTCCCAATCCCAGAGCCAATTATAATTATGTACAAAAGTGTGGAAATAGCAAGCAGTCGGGGCATATTTATTAGCAATGTAATGTTCTATTCAATTTCAATAATCGGGATTAACAGATCCAAAGCTAGGAAAAAATTGAGGAGATAAATCGAGGTCCTCAAGATTCTCTAGTAAATTGGGTGGAATGAGTCCAAGCTATTTTTACCAAGAGTCGACAAAAGGGAAAAGGATCAATTCAATATTCGGGTGAGTCTGATGTGAAGGGCCAATTTGACCCAATTACGGGGACATCCAATCCAGGTCCTGGTATGGGCCTCTTACCTAGTATGAGACGTGACTCGGTTGGACAATCCAATGAGGTCCCGAATATGGAGGCTTTAGTTCCATTTCAAGCTGTTCCATTCTCTATGCCGTTTTAGAGAAACGTCCTTTCTGTGGAAAGATCCTATAAGGCGAGAATTCCATAGAGGTAGGTCTATTGTTCTAATTCGGAGTCTAGGGCAGAAGAATAGGGGACCTCATGGAGTTAAAAGAGAGGAGAGGAAAAGGAAGGGGGCATTCGGAGATTGAGATTTTGGGATCGAAGAGCTAGCTTCAAGCTCCTTCCAAAGGTGTAGAATTGGGTTTCATAGGATTTGGGAAGACTTTGCAATCATTGCTCAAAGTCAGTGTTTGTATTGGTGAATTGGGTTTTTGCAATAAAGTAAAGGCTAGTACTCTTGACTGTTTTGCGAAATTAGAGAGACATCTATGATTGAAATTTTAGAAGTGACTAGATGGTTGAGTATACTAAGTGCATGCAAAAATTTGTGTTAATCTTATGGTATGGATAGAGGATATTTGATCATTAATATAAAGAGGTATCAAAAGTTGGCATATTGGAGTTGTTTAGGATTTTTGTAATATCTGAGATCTACCGGCTGAAATAAGGTAAATTTTGACACGGTAAGTCGAGGACTTAAAGGCGGAGCTGCACACAAAGTTTGAATGAGAATTAACGATCAAAGAAGGAGAAATTGCAAGTTAAAGTTCTTCATCAACCTTCTAGGCGACGGTCAAGGAACTTCAGCGTGGATTTACGATGTTCTTGCAATCTGTAAGTTGGATTGAATTGAATTTCTTAAGTATTTAGAAGACTTGTAAAGACACTAGTGATAGAAGTCTTACAACAATCAGACAGTCAGATTGAGAATTACAGCTTGCCGAGGCTCGCTATCTAGGGTTAGGATTTAAAAAAAAATAAAAAAATAAAAAATAAAAAAATAAAAAAAATGAAATAGAAATAAAAATAAAAAATAACAAAAGAATCTATGCTTATAATATCTAGAAGCTATTTAAAATAGTGTTCTAAGTACTTTGTATTGGGATTAAGCTTTTATATTGAAATCCAAAATAGTTTGTGTTTAAATAGTTGAAACCCACTAAACTATTTAGATACTTGCAAAACATTATTTTATCTTCTATAACTAGATGCCCAGCGCATTCTCAAGCTAGATAGCATGTAATACGACAACGATCATTATTATAGCTGGACAAATTTATTTTTCGACATGCTATCTTCTTTGATTGCAGTACTCTTCATTTTATGGTTGCATCGCTTCTTTGGAAAATGTTGAATAATGTGCTTAGGTTCTCCACAATATAAGCACAATCCTTCTTGACAACGACGAGTCTTTTCTTGCTCAGTAAGAAGTTTAAAATGTAGTGCATCAATTTGCATATCCTTTACTTCCGAATGTATGTGTTGAAGAGCTGTTGGTATTGCCATTGAATTATAGTAACGTTGAGGTCCACTTGTATGGTTCTTTGGTCGAAATTCAAAAAGATGATTAATGCACTTTATAGCAAAGTCAATTGCTTGACTCAATGTTTTAGGATCAGATAAGTTGAACATTAATTTTTTTTACCTCATAATGTAATCCATAGAGAAATTGGCTAACAAGTGCAGCATCATCCCACTTGATATCAATTGCAAGTTTTCAAAATTATGAAGTATACAATGTTATTGATTGATTGCCTTGTTACAAAATACGGATCTTGTGTCAAGGACAAGAACTCGATGAAAAAATAATCCAGACAAGTGAGCCTTCACTCAAAGAAAGGTAACAAAATATAAATAAATAAGTATGTATATTGAAAGAGAAACTAGAATGGCCATTGCCAAAAGACAAGAAAACTAGAGACCCTTGAAACTAGACTAGAAGCTAGAAAGGAGTTGACAAGAGTGAAGAAGGCTTTACTCTTGTCTCTATATATACTATCTAACTAGGGGCTACGTGGCGACATTCTATAAGACCTCCAATATGTGTTGACTTTGTAGGACACATGCCTTGACTTATAAGACAAGTTTTTCTACGTGTGGACTACATAGTTAGCTTGATCTTCAAGCTAACAACATATGTGGCACATGGCCAACTTGTTGACAACGTTTCTAATCCAAAAATTCAATTAAAGATACCTATGAAGTCAAAGCAGCATCTATGAAGCTTCTAAGAAGCTTTCATATTAAATACTATAGAATTAACTTACTTTTACCTACTTTTACTTCTACCTATTTGTATATATAATTACTAGTTTACATGAGTATGTCCGTGACATCTTGTTGGTTGTAATACGAATTGCATCATGTTCTCCATACATTGATTGAAACTCTGCCAAAAAAGCCTCTAGATTATCCAATATTGGATCTTGTCATTCAAAAAAAGATGAAAACTATGATAATGTTGAAGTTGAAAAAAGCGTACCAATGAATCTAACTTACAATCCTAGAGTTGGATAGCTTTGGGATTGAAGTTCAATCATAAGTAGTACTTGATTGATAAATCTTCTAAACTTTGATATAATGCCATCTAACTTCTCGAGTAGGGCAATTCTTTGTTCTGTAATACTGAAAGGATATTCCACCATAGGAGAAGTGAAATGATTTGGTGTAGATGTTGAAGTAGTTCCAAAAATTTCTATATCTTCACTTCCTATTAATCTTATTGCTCCTTCTGGTGGTAAATTTAGTTGATGCATCGCAAGCATTAATTCTCTCAATTGCTCTTACATTTGTGCCATTGTACTCTTCATTTCAACAAGTTTTGCCATGATAATACTTAGAAAAGAGAAGATGTCTAATATCGCTGAAGATAAATAGAAGAGAGGACTTAAGAACAAAGAAAATACTAAGAATAATATCAGTTTAGAAGAGGGTAGTCGACAACTTCTAATATGCTTATGTCTTATCAAGAGAAAGGGATAATCCATTCTTAATCAAGATTAGAAAAAGCTCTGATATTGTAAGTGCACTCTTTTCAATCTGTCAAGGACAAGAATTTCATAAAAATAAATAAACAAGTGAGACTTTTCTCAAATAAAGATAATAAAATAGAAATAACTGAATATGTATATTAAGAAAGAAATTGGAATGGCTATTGCCAAAAGACAAGAAAACTAAAGACCCTTGAAACTAGACTAGAAGCAAGAAGGAGTTGACAAGACTGAAGAAGGCTTCATTCTTGTCTCTATATATGTTATCTACCTAGGGATTACATGGAGACGTTCTATAGGACCTCCAAAAACGTGTTTACTTTCCACAACACGTATATTAACTTGCAAGGCAAGTTTTCTATGTAGGCACCATATAGTTAGCTTGTTTCGTAAGCCATCAACATGTGTAGTACATGGTTAACTTATTGACTAAGTTTCTAACCTATCAATCAAGTATAAACACATATAAAGTCAAAGCAACATCTATGAAGCTTCTAGAAAGTTTCTCTAGAAGATATTATGAAATTAATCTACTTTTATTTACTCCTACCTATTCATATTACATACGTAATAATTATAGTAAATATATGTCTATGATACTAAGTTCAATAAGTAATGTTTTAAAAAGTGATTAGATAGAATACCACCTTGTCTTATTAAATAGTCTTGAATTTGATTGTTTTGTAATAAAGAAGAATTAATATAAAATCTATTTAAGTTAAAAAGTACGTGTGCATCATCTTTTATTTATTTATTTATTTAAAAATAATTTAATATATTTCTATGCTTAAAATAATTTATAAGAAGAAAGTGAGATTAGATTTTTATTTATTTATTTATTTATTTATTTATTTAATCTCTTATTAGAGGTCTAAAATATTATTAACTATATTTTAGTATCAAGCATATTCAACTATATCCCAATGACTTCTAAATATACAAGAAATATTAGAAAAAAGTGATTTTACTAGGTTTAGTTACATATGGTTGATTTACTGATATAAATTAGGCATATAGAGGTTGAAAATACCTATGGAGCTTCTATTAAGGGTGGTTCAAAAAATCTAGTTGTGTATGAAAGAGCCAACAGTTTGAATGAAGTATTTAATTGAAGGAAGAACTAAGATGCATACTCCACCAATTCCAATCCCATTATAATTATTTATTTAGAAGTTATATGACTTGTAATGTAATATTTCTTTGAAATTCAAAAATTAAGTTTTTATAAATGCTACTAAATCCAAAAGAATAACTTTGAAAGCCATTAAATATTAAATTGTGAGTAATTCTATTCATAAAAATAAAAAAATTATTTATATTTTTTTTAATTCAAAAAAAAATTAAAGATTATATAAAAAATGATCATTCTAATAATTTTTTAAAAATTAAATATAAATATGCCATTCAAATGCCACTTTGCTATCAAAATATTTTATTTTTTTAAAACATTTAATTGATGGTATATATAATGAAGTTAGAAAATAAAATAAAACAACTATATATATATATATATATATATATATATATATTAGTTGAAACTTTTTATTATTTAGTAATGCAATTATATGGTAAAAAATAAAAACATGGATGTTGTTATAGAAGAGCCTCTTAAGATGTGGTAGAAAAACAAGGATAAATGATAGGAAGATAATAAAAAGTTTAGTCTTAATGCTGCTTTTTAGAGAAGTGCTTATATTTGCTTTGTAGAAACATAAATGCCTCAAATCAAATTAAATAAGACAAATAGTTGATATAGAAATGTTTAGAAGGGAGTTACCAATAGATTCAAGCAAAAATAACCTCAAGTTATTAAATATTGATACCCTGAGAGGACTAGAGGTCAAAATCAGACTCCAAGGCACAAAACCACATATGTACGGTGACTTTGGGGTTCTTTAGTAGATCAAAGAATGGAATCTCAAGGCAGACTTGTAAAGGAGTTTTTAAGCATTGATTTTATATCAATTGAGTTAATATTCAGTTTTTGGAAGATTTTTAAAATTAGTGATATTCTTGGTTGGATTAGGTTTTGAAAAATAAAACTATGTTTACAAAATTGAGAGTTTCTTGAGTTTTGTAGTATGTATATAAGTGAATTTTGGATAGTGTGTTCAAATTCTAATTATTAGTGTGTGTAAAATTTTTGAGGTCAATCAAATATTTAGATCAAAGTGTATGAAGATTTTTGCAGGTTGAGGTTTCATAAATTGGAATTGAAGGTCAATAAGTATTTTTGAGATCTTTAGCAATTTGTTGATTGGATTGAAGTGAATTTTTTTGTATAAAAACTAGACTTGGTTTTTCATAATTTAAGGATATTTTGGGGGTAGTTCAATAGTTGAAGAAGGAGATATTGGCACTAGAAGTTCAACATTTAGAATAGAGTAGAAGGCTAGCAAACACCTATGTAGAATTTAGATTTGATCTTCTATTTTGTAAGTTCTATTTTCTTTAAATTTCGTATGCTTTTTTTAAAATTATTTTTTGAAAGGTATATGAAATCTTAAGCAAGATCAATGATATAATTGATAGATATTGAGATTCTAAATTGCCTTAGGATTAGATTAATTTGATTTGGATTTAATTTAGGATTTAGAAATTAGTTAGGATTTAGGATTTTTTTAGAGTCTAATTAGGATTCGATTTAGCATTTAAGTAAAGACTACTAAGATTTTAACTAAGGTTAAATTAAGATTTGAATAAAATTTATTTAAGATATATTTTGGATTTTATTTTAATACTTTTTTTAAATTTCTTTAGGATTTTTTCATGCTTCTTTCGTAATTTCTTTGAGATTTTTTTGGATTTAATTAAATCTTGATTAGTATTTTAAAGATTTAATTGGATTTATTTAGTATTCTATTAGAATTAGAATCTTATTGCTATAATATTCCTTCTATCTTCCACAACCATGTGCTCAGTGCATTTTCAAGGAAGGCTTCACATAATACAACACTGTGTTGTTAGGCACAAAAAAAACTTAATAGTTACTTTGTGGTTTTTATGTCAAAAATTGACAACCCTTAAAAAAATATTGTACAAGAAGAAGAAAAAATGAAATAAAATAAAAAAATATAACAATAGAATTATTCATATAAGTATCACGGATATAATATCTACTATAATTATATTTAGGTATAATATATAGATAGAAGTAGGTAAAAAAAGATAAATTTCATAATATCTTCTAAAAAAACTTCTTAGAAGCTTCTTAGACACTATTTTGACTTTACATATGTTTGAAGGTGATTGATTGATTAGAAACTTAGTCAATAAGGTAACCACATGTAACATGTATTGTTAGCTTATGAAACAAGTTAAGTATATGGTGTCTATATAGAAAACTTGCCTTACAAGTTAAGATACATGTCGTGCAAAGTTAATATGTTTTTAGAGGTCTTATAGAACATCATCATGTAGATCTTAGATAGATAATATATATAGAGGCAATAGTAAAGTCTTCTTCACTCTTCTCAATTCTTTTCTTGCTTTTAGTCTAGTTTCAAGAGTTTCTAGTTTCTTTATCTTTTGGCAATAGTCATTCAATTTTTCTTTTTAATATACATAATTTTCTATTTCTATTCTTTTAATATTTTTTGAATAGAGTCTCACTTCTTTATTTGCTTTCATTAAATTCTTGTCATTGACAAATTGAGAAGAATACACTTATAATATTAGAGCTTTGTCTTTTTTCCATTAAGAATGGATTATTTCTTTCTCTTAATAAGACTAAAGTATATTAGGAGTTGCCAATTACCCTCTTTTAAACTAATATTTTTATTGGTATTTTTTCTTTGTTTTCAAGTCTTCTCTTCTATTTATCTTAAGCAATATTAGACAACTTTCTTTCTTTAAGTATTATCATGGAAGAGCTTCTTAAAATAAAGAGTGCAATGGCATAAATATAAGAATAATTGAGGAAGTTAATGCTTGCGATGCATCAACTCAATTTATTGCCATAAGAAACAACAAGAATAGCAAGGAGCGATGATTGGAATTGCTACAACATGTGTACTAAATTGTATTCTTTTTCCTTGTCAAGGACATGAATCTTGAAGAAAGAAATCCTCAATATATGCTTATGATATTGAGAAGAATCAAAAAGTCATTCAAAGATGATATACTATTGAACTAGAATGGCTATTGCTATAAACAAGAAGACTAAAAAGTCCAAAAATAAGACTAAAGACTACAAAAACATTGATAAGAGTGAAGAAGGCTTCACTCTTGTGTCCATATATACTCTTAATTAAAAAATATGTGGCGATATCTTATAGGACCTCCAAAACATGTTGACTTCATAAGATACATATCTTAATTTGGAAGGTAAGTTTTTTATATGTGCGCTGCATAGTTAGCTTGTTCTGCAAGCTATCTATATGTGGTTAACTTATTGACTAAGTTTCTAACCTACTAATCAACTACAAACACATGTAAAGTCAAAGTAATATTTATGGATCTTCTAAGAAGCTTCTCAATAAGATATTATAAAATTAACATATTTTTATTTATTTTTATCTACTTCTATCTATTTATATAGGGATTTTTTAAAATATCTATATATATTTGTGACATTACCTTCCTTTCTAGAGACAAGTTCCATGAAGAGTGGTGATCATGTATTGATGAAATCTAAAATGCGGCAAATTATATTTGTCACATATTCTAATCTTTATTTTCTTTGAAGATGGTTGATAGGTTGTTTTAACTATCAATAATATTATATACTAGGATAAATAAACCACCTTGTTATTTAATTATTTTTGAGGCCTTTGTAATTCCGTTCAATTAAAATATTTGAAATACTATCAAGAGTTGTTTCCATCTCTAATAAAATTACTAAATATTAAGATTCTTTTTTAAGGTTGTGATATTGAACATATTGTATCTCACCATATATTTGAGAAAAGACATATCATTCTTGAGGATCTCATCTCAATTACATTGCCTTGAAGGTTGTTCACAATGACAATGTCTCATTTAATAAGTCAGCAAATGAAAGCTCTTAAGTTGTATCTACTAGTTGTTGATTCTCTATCTCTTTAGCATCACAAATACATAGAAGTTACAAAGAAAAATAAAAAATAGAGTGTTATTCTTCCTTGATCTTATTTCTTTTATAACAAAGATTTGCTATTCTTCATCTTCGTTTGAATGGATGTTATTGATAAAAAGCTTCAACTTTCTTTATTATATTTCTAAGATTCTTTGTTGACTCTCATGTGCATTCATTAATATCATATTCATACCAATGGATAAGATATTCCAACTTATACCGGTGTTGCCTTGAATCTAAGACTTCTTTCACCTTAATTTCTTGATTATTATTCACTTCTATAGGAGGAAGTGGCATTTGTCTTCTTCTTGAAATATTCATTGTTTTATATGGCTCAAGAAGAGACATGTGAAATACAAGGTAGATCTTTATAGAAATTGGTAGATATAATTGATAAGCAATAAGATTGAATTATTTATTAATAGAAAAAGATCCAAGCCTATAATAATCTAACTTATTACAAGTACAAATAGTCTTGATATAGCAAGAAAGTAACTATTCCTTGTTACCCATGTTGAATTGTAGTTGTTCCTTGCAATAAGCATCTGCATTAATTTTTTGTTGTTCTTGAGCTTCTTTTAAGTGTGCCTTCATTATGTCATGTAGCTTTTAGAAAAAATTTACTAAATCTTCTCCCAGAAGATTATCAACTTTTAAAAAGTCAAAAGTACCAAGTTATAGATGATAACCATAATTGGCAAAAATAGGTGTTTATTATATGGAAGAATGTACCAAATTATTGTATCTAAACTCTGCTATCATAGAAATAAAAGACCATGATTATTCTAGAATAGGTAATGATTGAAGAAGTCTATAAAATTGATGGCAAGGAATTTTGGATCTTAAAAAAATATCACATGATTGTACAAAGTCTTAAACTATCTTCTACATTTGAGGCCATCAAAAATCTCTTGATATTAATTCCAAAGTCTTGTTGTATCCAAAATATTTGATTAGTGGAAAGTCATGGCAAGTTTAAAGAATATGTAATCATGCTTTATCTTTTAAAATGTATAATCATCCCTTGAAATAGAGTAGGTTGTTCTTAAACTCAAACTTGGAAGTATCATAAGACTTAGAAGAATTATACTTGATATCATAGACAAGAGGATCAAAGGATATACTTCATTGAATTTTCTCAACAAAAGTTGAATCAATAGTCAATGTTGATTTTATTGCTCGAAGGTGAAAATACTTTGATTTTATGAAAATCATTCTTTGTTGATAATAAGATGCATCTTTTTTTTTTGATGCAAAATAAGAATGCCTAGAAAGACCATCAAATAAACTTTATTGTTTTTTGAGTCGATAAGTAATCTTGAAATCAAATCTTAATAAAAAAATTTTCCAACAAGCTTGGCGACGATTTAAAACATATGTTGACATGAAATACTTGAGATTCTTATGATTTATTTATTTTGTGATTGGACTTGAGGTGCCTTCTAAATAATGATGACATTCTTAAAATGAATCTATAATTGCAAGAAGCTCTTTGTTGTGGATCTCATAATTAATCTTGATTGCTGATAATTTTCTAGAATGAAAAGCTATTAGATGGAATTTATCATTTGCTCCCATTTCTGATAATATTACATCCAAGGCAATGTCTAATGCATCTGTTTCCATGAAAAATATCTTAGAGAAGTCAACACAATATAACATTGGTGTAGAAGTAAATTCCTTTTTAAAGCATCAAATAATGCTTTAGTTTCTTTATTCCACTCAAATTTGTCTTTACAAGTCAAATGTGCAAGTGGAGCTGCAACTTGAGAAACATTCTTCATGAAGATTCAATAGTGGTTGACAAAGCCTAAAAAGCATTGGACTTTTTTGATTGTTCTTGAAATCTTCTAATCCATGATAATTTGGTCCTTCTTCAAATCCATCATTAAGCCTTTGTTGGAAATGGTATATCCTAAAAAGTCAACTTGAATAGTATGGAATATATATTTTTTTTACTTGGCATATAATTATACATTTTTAAGTTTTTACAATACACAATGTTGTATTGTAATTTCTTATAGTATGTAAAAATTAATTAGAACATATAACATGTTCATAAGTCTTAGTGTGTGTTAGAATGATTAATAGATTAAATTAAAGAGAGTGGATTTAAGAAACTTTATTTTGAGTTTTATCTATTTTGATTATGGCATTTAAAAAATTATAGGACCTAAATATTTAATATGAAGCCTTGAGAGGAGGTTAGAGCCTAAAAATAAAAATCTAAACTAGTAGGAGGCTTAATGGGAGGAATGAAAGCAAGGCATGGTTGGATGAAGGCACGGAATGGAGATCTTCATTCCTATTGGTCAAAGGCCATGCCCAATGGGCTTCAAGGAGGCTGCCCAAGGCCTTATTAGGAATTAGGATTTCTTTTTAGAGGTCATTTGACCTTTGGAAGCTAAGATCAGCAAGTTTAGGTTTTTAGATACAGATTGGATATAAATTTTGTATGATTTGGAGTTTTTATGAAGGAGTTATTGGCGCTCAAAGTTAATGTATAAATTTCATATCTACTGTCACTCTTTAGGGCATAACATATATTTACAAAGAGCAATAAAGGATCGAAAACTAGAATTGGAAAGAGTATTTTTTTGATTACACTTTTCATATATTGTTTAATGACTTTGGAGGTCAAATGAAGAAATTATAGAGAGTTGAAGTCAATTCATCCAAATCAAAGGCAAAAAGTAAGTGATTTTGTTCATAGTAATGGTTGGAGACATATCTTAAGTTTCTAGACGAATTTCTAGCTTAAACCTTTTAAAAAAGATAGATTATTGTGTTAAAAAGCTAAATATAAAAAATTTGTGGTATTTGAGTGTTTAATTTGTGAGATATGAAGAAAATTACATGTGGGTGTATAAAAACTAGGATTTGAAGCTACTGTTAGGATTTTGGTGATATCTTAAGATCCGCAACAAATTTGTAATTGAAATTTGTTGTGGTAGTTGTTAAAATTATATCAGTAATTTATATAAAATTTGAGTATTTTTGAACATTCTGATTGGAAGATTACAAAAATTTTAAAAATTTTGATCTTGTTCCATTAAACTTTTCAAGCATATTAATCCTTGTCTTTATCATATTTATAGAAGTAAAAATTCTTGGATCTGGTTATGAGGTCAATCTACGTACTTCTTTTAATTATACAACTTCTTATTGTAGACTTTGAACTTCTTCCATAGATATATAAATAGTACTTCTATGATTCATATTGAAAATATGTGAGATTTCTACTCTTCAAGTACTGAAAAATTCATGAAGATCTAAAACAGTTGCTAATCTATTATCACTTTTGTTGAAAATAACATCCACTATCTTTCTTCCATAAATAACTCAAACAAGTTTAAAAAATTAAATTAGAAGAGGGTAATGTGCAACCTCTAATATCAAATAAAAATTCCCACAAAGAAAGATAATCCACTCTTTTTAAGAAAAAAAATGGCATTAAAAAATAAGATTTTTTTGTTTAAAAGTGGATAGTCCGTAGCCTTCAAAATACAACAATAGCAGTGGAATAATCCACTTACTTGTAAAACAAGATAGAAACAATAAATTAGAACTCTTTTCAAACTATCAAGGACATAAATTTTGAAAAAAGAAATCTTCAATACACTCTTATGAAATTGAAAAGAATCAAAAAGTTATTCAAAGATGATATATTATTAAACTAAAATGGCTATTGCAAAAAACAAGAAGACTAAAAAATCTAGAAATAAGACTAAAGAATAAAAAAGTATTAAGAAGAGTGAAGAAGGCTTCACTCTTACCTCTATATATACTCTTAATTAAGAATTATGTGACGATATCCTATAGGACCTCCAAAATATGTTGACTTTACAAGATACGTATCTTAACTTAAAAGGCAAGTTTTTTATATGTGTACTACATAATTAACTTGTCCTGCGAGCTACCAATACATGGTTGATTTTTTGACCTAGTTTCTAATCCACCAATCAACTATAAATATATGTAAAGTCAAAGTAGCATCTATGAAGCTTCTAAAAAGCTTTTCTACAAGATATTATGAAATTAACTTATTTTTATCTATTTTTACTTACTTCTAATTAATCATATAGATATTAATTAGAGTACTTATGTACATCTGTGACATTTCTATGTTAGAATATTCTTTTGATATTAGAAAACCAAGAATTGCTTTGCCTAAGAAGTTTAATGGCATAAGATCTTAGTTTCAAGGATTTATCAATCAAGTATAACTTGTGATTAAACTTCAATTCTAAAGCTATCCAATTCAATGATTTTAAATTAGATTTATTGATATATTTCTTTTCAGTTCAATATTATCATAATTTTTTATCTTTTTTTAAATAATAAGATCCAATATTGGATAATCTAGAGGTTTTTTTTGTTGATCTTTGTATGGAAAACATGATGTAATTTGTATTGCAATTAATAAGATCTTTATTTTGCAATAAGATAATCCATTAATAACGTTATTTGCTTTATAGTTTTGATAACTTGTTATTGATATTAAGTGAGATGATATTGCACTTATAAGCCAATTTTTCTATGGATTACAATATGAGATAAAAAAACTTGATGCTCAACTTATGTGATCCTCAAACATTGAGTCAAACAATTGACTTTATTGTGTGGTGTAATAATTGACTTTTTAAATTTTGATCTAAAAATTCCACAAGTGCACTTGAATATTATTCTAATTCAATGACAATACCAATATCTTTTCAATGTAAATATTTAAAAGTAGAGGATATGCAAATTGATATGAAACATTTCAAATCTCTTATTGATTAAAAATAAGACTTATAGTCATCAAAAAGGATTATGCTTGTATTGTGGAGAACTTATATACATTGCTCAACATTATTCAAAGAAATAGCGCAATTATAAAATGAGGAATACGGCTATTAAAGAAGATAATATGTTGGAAATTGAATTTATCCAGCTATAATAGGGACTATGTGACTCTAATCTTATACAACATTTGGTGAAGGTCATATTCTCTCTTTAGAATTATTTTCTTATTTTACAATAGATGTTATTTTATGATCTAAACATTTCAAAATCTTTGTGTTGTTAGATTCAAGAGCCTCAATGTGCTTCTTAAATGAAGGATTTACTAAAAGACATAGCATACTTTTAGTGAAGAAAACTAAGCTGTTCACATAGAAGTCATAGATGGTTGTCCATTGTCTTTAGGAGATGTTATGAAACCCTTTCTATAGAAGTAACAACTAATGATCATAGTAGCTTTGTAATATTTAATATCATTAGATCTTTTTTTAATCTAATTATTTTATATTGATCATTGTTAAAAAAATATAATTCAAAATAGATTAGATTTCTTGTAGTCTTTAATATTTTAAAAATAAAACTAAGAGTATAGTTGATGAAGCAAAAAGTCATAAGTTTAGTACAATTAAACTTATATTTGTAGGTACAAGATCTTTCTTGCATGCTGCAAAAGAATGATTACATTATGTCATTTATGCTACACATGTTTATAATAGTGGAAAGACTTCAAGTGGTATTCCAAGCCAATATTAAGATTTATAAGATGTATTTGAGAAGAAAAATATAGATTTTCTATCAAAATATTGTCTCTATGATTGTTCAATTAATCTTTAAGAAGGAGCTCAATCATTGTTTGGATCAATTTATAATTTATTATAAAATGAGTTGGCTAAACTCAAAGACTATTTAAAAAAAAATCTGACCAAAAACTTTATATGCTATTCCAAATTTCCAATAGGAGCTCCAATTTTATTTGTAAAGAAAAAGAATGGATCATTGTAGATTTGTATCAATTATCAAAGACTCAATAAAATCACCATTAAAAATTGGTACTGGCTAAATTTGATATTTGAACTTTTTGATCAATTGAATCAAGTTAAAATCTATGTAAAAATAGATCTATGAAGAGGATACATTCTAGTATGCATCAAAAAATGAGATCAATGGAAGAATACGTTTTAAATAAGGTATGGATATTTTGAATACAATGTCATGTCTTTTGGACTTATATATTCACCAATAACTTTCTAACATCTAATAAATGATATTTTTCAAAGTTTTTAAATGATTTGGTGGTCTATTACCTCGACAACATCTTAATCTATTTTAAGAATATAAAAATTATGAACTTTATGTTAGTTGTAGATTACAAAAATTAGAAGATGCAAGACTCTATGTCAAGATAGAAAAGTGTATATTCTACACTATTCAGGTCAACTTCTTAGGATTCATTATTTCAAAATATAGACTTATGATGGATTCTAAAAAAGTTGAAACTATTATAGATTAGGAGATTTCAAAAATGGTAGGAGATGTCTAATATTTTTTGAAATTTATCAACTACTTCCAGATCTTTATCAAGAACTTCTTTGAAGTTGCAGTTCTACTTATTCATTTGACTTGTAAAGACAAAATTCAATGGAATCAAGAAGCGAAAGCAATATTTGAAGCTTTAAAGAGAACTTATATTTTTACAACAACTTTATATTGAATCGACTTTTCTAAGCCATTTTTTATGAAAATAGATACATTGAACTTTGCTTTAGGTGCCATATTATTATAAATAAGAATATTTGATAAACTTCATTCTAAAGCTTTTCAGTCAAGAAAATTTTCAATAGCTAAGATCAACTATGAGATTCATGAAAAATAACTTCTAGTAATTGTAGATTTATTTTAAGAATGGTACCATTATCTAGAAGGTACTTCTAATCTAGTCACTATTTATATTAACTACAAGAATCCTAAATACTTTATGTCAACATGTATTTTAAATTTTTGCCAAGGCCGCTAGACCATGTCTTTATCAAGATTTGTTTTTAAGATCACCTATCAATTCAAAAATCAACAAGGTTTGTCAGATGCTCTTTCTAGATATTCTTAACTTATACCAAAAAAAGAAGATACATCTTATGATTAACAAAGAATGATTTTCTTGAAGCTGGAGCATTTTCATCTTTGAGCAATAAAATCAATATTTACTATTGATTTAATTCTTGTCAAATAAATTTAATCAAGTATGTCTTCTAATCCTTTGTTCATGATATCAAGAACTTTTCTTTTAAGTCTCATGATGCTTCCAAGTTCAATTTCAAAAACAACCTACACTATTTTGAAGGACGTCTATACATTCCAAAAGGAGAAGTACATTTACATGTTCTTTAAATATGTCATGATTTTCTAGCTGCTAGACATTTTGGATACAACAATATTTTAGAACTTGTATACAAAGATTTTTAGTAGTCACAATTGTGGAAAGAAGTGAAAGACTTTGTCCAATCATGTGATGTTTGTTCAAGGTCAAAAACTCCTTGTTATTGATTCTATAGACTTTTTCAACCATTATCTATTCTAAAACAACCATGGTCTTCTATTTCTATAGATTTTATTGTGAAAAAAACTCAATTTGTATCAAAATTTTAAAAAATACTTTTTTAATATTCTAAAAATAGATATAAAATTATCTTTTATTTTTTGCTCTCAAATTGATGGACAAATAAAGCATGTATATCAAGTTTTGAAGTAGTATATGAGGTGTTCCATCAATTACTAATAAGATGATTGAGCAATTCTTTTACCATTGGCAGAATTTCTTTAAAATAATATAGTATATTCTTCTATGTAATAAATATCTTTCTTTATTAATTATGGTTATCATCTATAATTTAATACCTTTGATTTTTTAAAAGTTAAAAATTATATGGTAGAAGATTTGACAAATCATTTATCTAAGTTACATATAATAATAAAGGTATGACTAAAAGAGGCTCAAGAATAACAAAAAAGTAATACATATGCTTATTACAAAGAATAACCTCATTTCAAAGTTAGTGATAAGATATGATTACTTTGTCATAATATTAAAACTATTTGCTTTTATGACAAATTAGATTATCATAGATTTGAACTATTTCTTATTTGTGAACAAGTTAATTTAGTTGCTTATTTATTACATCTATTAGAGTCTATGAAAATCCATTCTGTATTTCATGTATCTCTTTTAGAGCCATATAAGATAGTGAATATCATGTGAAGATGACTAATACCACTACCTCTTATAGAAGTAGATAAAAATAAAGAATTCAAGATTGAAGAAGTTTTAAACTCAAGGCAATGCCAATATAGGTTGGAATATCTTATTTATTGGCATAAATATGATATTAGCAAACATACATGGGAGCCAATAAAAAATCTTACAAATGTAGTGAAGAAAGTCAAAGCTTTTTATTAATAATATCTATTAAAATTAAGATAAAGGATAAAAAATCTTTGCTATAAAAGAAATACAATTAAAGAAAGATTACATTCTATCTTCTATCCTTTTTTGTAGTTTTTGTATAATTGTGGCATTAAAAAGATAGAAAATTGACAGCCAATGGATTCAACTTAAGAACCATAATTTTTTGACTTATTAGACAAAATATTGTAATTATCATAGCCTTCAAGATAAGATAATAGAGATTAAGATCTTCAAAAATAACTTATTTTTTTTTGAATAGATGGCGAGATATAACTTGTTTTATATCACAACTTGGGAGAAGATTCTTGATGTTTGGTGATTTTATTAGAAGTAGGAACAATTCTTGATGGTATTACAAATATTTTGTTTGAAGGAAGTTATAAAAGATTCAATAATGATTAAATAATAGGATGGTCTTTCTATCCTAGAATCAGACATTATCGATAGCTAAGAGGATCTATCAACTACATTTAAAGAAAACAAATATCAGAGTACGTGGCTAATATAATTTGCTACATCTTAGACTTCTTCAATATATAATTACCACTTTTCATGGAACTTATCCCTAGAATGGGAAATAATGTCATAGATATATAGCTATTGTAATTATTATTTAATTAATATGTATAGATAGAAGTAAGTAAAAGTTAAATTTCATAATACCTTCTAAAAAAACTTCTTAGAAGTTTCTTAGACACTATTTTGATTTTACATATGTTTGTAGTTGATTGATAAGTTAAAAACTTGGTCAATAAGCTAATCACGTGCAATGAGTATTGGTAGCTTGTAAAATAAGCTAACTATATAGTATCTATATAGAAAACTTACCTTGCAAGTTAAGTTATATGTCATACAAAGTCAACACATTTTTAGAGGTCCTATAGAGCGTCACCACATAGGTCCTAGGTAGATAGTATATATAAAGGCAAGGATGAAGTCTTCTTGACTATTTTCAATTCTTTTCTTGCTTCTAATCTAGTTTCAAGAGTCTTTAGTTTCTTTATCTTTTGGCAATAGTCATTTTAATTTTTTACTAATATATATATATAGTTTTTTATTTTTATTTTTTCATATTTTTTTGAGAGAGTTTTACTTATTTATTTGCTTTTATTTAATTCTTGTCCTTGACAGTTAATTATATTATGCATTAAATGGTGGAACTTATAGCTGATTTTTTCTTTGTGCTTTATCCCTTAAACTAAGTAATTATATGATCTTTTAAATTGTATGTTGAGTTGTATCTTAAATTGTATCCACTCCCACATAGCAATCTTAGTCACAACTTCTTTTTTTTTACTACCACCATATTCACCACTACTACTACCACTACCACATTCATGGTTTTTTTGTCATCAGAATGAATCTCAAAGAAAAAAAATCTCAATATATTCTTGTATTACTTAAAAAGATTAAAAAATCATTCAAAGATGGTAATATATTAAAATAGAATGGCTATTGCCAAAGAAAATAAGAATAAAAAGTCTTGAAACAAGACTAAAAATTAGAAAGGCATTGACAAGAGTGAAGAATGCTTTGCTCTTGCTTCCATATATATATTCTCTTACTAGAAGCTACATAATGATATTCTATAGGATCTCCAATAGATGTTGACTTTGTTAGGTACATGATTTAACTTCCAAAGCAAGTTATCTATATGTGGACCATATAGCTAACTTGTTCCACAAGTTACTAACACATGTATCATGTGGTTAACTTGTTGATTAAATTTTTAGCCTACCAATTAATTACAAACTCTTGTAAAGTTAAAATAGCATCTGTGAAGTTTTTAGAAAGCTTTTCTAGAAGATATTATGAAATTAATCTACTTTTATTTATTTCTAATTAATCATGTATATAATTATTAAAATAAATATGTATATTTATAATTCTTTCTTTCTATTATTAACTTCTAGATTTAAACCAGTGAACATGCTCATATTTCTTGATTATAATTAAGATATATATATTCATATATATTATTGTTGTAATCAATACTATGATCAATTGAAAAGTAAGGATTCATATTGAACCCTCAATCATCTAATTGCATAGAAAAATAAATTTGCACTTGAATATCATATGTACAACAAAAATATGAAATGTGAAGAAAAATATATATGTAAATATGCAAGGAAAATAAGCACAAATATGGGCTGTGAAGAGAAATAAATATGCACTTGGGTTTTTGCACTAGTAGCTTGTTTCATTACATACTATGTAATCATTAGCTTAGTCAAAGATAGGAATTATACATACTTTCTTCTTATGCTTTCTACATCTATTTTCTTTGCATTCTTTTTTTTATTGAAAACATCAAATTTATTTCATGTTAATTTTAATTAACATTGTAATTATTGTGTTAGTTAACATCTTACTTAATCTCAATTTTGGTTTAGTTTTGGTTTAGTTTTTTAACGTAAAGAATAAAGCATTCAGCTAATGGAAGAAGGTTTTTATCTCTTCTTATTTAACCCTCATATTTTTTTTCTTTTGAATTATCTTCTATATATATCCATCTATATATTTATATATACACAAAACACAAAAGATACATATTTTTATTTTGGTATCTAAATGATTTCATACATGTTTTCTTTAATAATTTTATTGTGCATGGTACTAAAGTTTAATATTTGGAATACTTAAGAAAATATCTTTTAAGGTATAGAAAATATAGAATTAGTCTTAATTTAAAAAAAATATACCTTTGTAATTACCTCAAGAACATTATTATGACATATTGCTTGCAAAGAAGGATTATTGATCAATTCAACAAAAATTTAAGCTATAGTTGCCTTACCACCTCCAAAGAACTTCAAACAAATGTATAAAATTATGAAGTCTATTAATTATCATAGAAGATTTATATATAACTTTACAAATATTTTACAAAAATTAAGAAATTTAAAAAAATTCAATGTAAAATATACTTGGATTAATAATTACCAACAAAGATTCAAGTTTTTATAGAAAAATTTAATGACTACATCAATATTTATTACACTTTATAGAGATAAGTCTTTTTATATGCATTGTGATGCTTCAAATGAAGCAATATGAAGTATATTAGTCGAATATATTACAAGCAATTTAAATTCACCAATCTACTATGCAAGTTGGTTTTTTATTCAAGTTGAGAACAATTACATTACCACAAAAAAAAATATTAGAAATAATTTACTTAATACAAAATTTTTATTATTATTTTCTAGAAAATCATTTCATTTTTTATGTGAATCACTAAGAATTATTATATTTAATCAACAAGCCAATTATTTTTTGAAGGATTATATAATAGATGTTATTTTTTTAATAATATAATCATTAAATTATATAAAAATTAGAAAAATATCATATAATAATAAATTACTTCTAAAAGATAAGTACAAGAGAAGATCCAATTAGAATAATGGATCATTTTTCAAATACAAATTTATTTATGGTACAAGTTAATTTAAAATTTGTTAAAGAACCAATGCCACCTTTAGTCTTATAAGCATTCTTTATTAACTTTCTAAAAATAGTAGACTTATTAAAGATTTATATTATAATATAAATTACTATTTGAAGATAATCTTATTACTAAGATAAAACAAATATATTAATAAAGACTTACTTCAATGGAATAGAACATATTTATTTTATAGGTCGTATTACAAAAATAATTATAGTTGAAGCTCATAAAAGGCATGTGGGATTTTTCAGCTATAATAACTCTACACACGATTTTAACAACTTTTTTGTGGTGGCCAATGATGAAGAAGGATGAATATGATCATTTTGGGTAGTATGATGTATATCAACAAACAACAACTAAATTAAACAAACATAAAAATTCCACATGCTATGAATATACTTCTTTTTTTATATCTTACTATATATTTCTAAAGAAGGACTATAGATACTCTTAGATTATTAATTAAATAAATGCAAAGGACTTTGAATGTTGATCAAGTAGATTGACCTTCCATCTTGAAGGAAAACTTGAAATTAGAATTACAAAAAATCCTAAGATAGAAGTACATAATACATCAAAGTATTATACAAGCTATACCACCTATACACATTAGCTTGTTAATTTTACACATATAATAGTATTTTTTAAGAAACAATTGATAACATCTTTTAACAATGGTGTTAGATTTAAAGACCTTTCAATACCAAAGGTAGTCAAAGATGTAAGGTTGCTCAATCCATTTGGCAATGATATCAAGCTTGAGTAATCATATATTCTTAAGGTAGTTAAAGATGTAAAGTTACCTAATTTATTTGGTAGTGATGTCAATCTTGAACACCCCTTCATATTAAAGGTAGTAAAATTTTTAAAGTTTTTTAATTCATTTGGCAATGAAGTCAAACTTTTGCACCAATTTATATCAATAGTAGTTAAAGATGTGAGGTTGTTGAATTCATTTGGCAATTATGTCAAGTTTGTGCAGCCTCTTATATTTAAGATAGTTAAAGATGTAAGGTTGCCTAATTCATTTGGCAATGATGCTAGGCTTTTGTACCAACCTATATCAAACATAATCAAAGATGTAAAGTTGCCCAATTTATTTAACAATGATGTCAAGTTTAAGCACCTTCTTATATTAAATGTAATTTAAGATATGAAGTTGTCTAATTTCTTTCGCAATAATATCAAGCTTAAGTACCAATTTATATCAAAGGTAGTCAAAGATGTGAGGATGTCCAATCCATTTGGCAATAATGTCAATCTTATGCATTAACTTATATTAAGGTTTTTCAAAGAAAAAAGACTTCTCATTGATGTTGATAATGATTTTAAATTTTTGTAATGTTTTGAATTAAATATCTTTAAAGAATTTATATACTTCATTTCATTTGGTAGCATAGTTAAGTTTGAGCATCTTTTTAAGTTAAGTTTCAATTATGTAGGAATTTTAAAGAATTAACTTAGAAATTTCTCTATAAAAGATTTTTTTTAAAAAAAAATTTCAAGACATTTAAACTCAAATATCTTTGGCATATAATATCTGCAATGTTTTTCCTGCTAATTCTTCTTTTAATTCATATCCTTGTGACATATTTAGTAGAAAACATTTCAAGCTAAAAGAATGCTTTATCAAGACAAAAAATATGTTTAGTATCTTTACTACAATTTTGCTACCTTTGATATGAATAATTAAAAAATATGAACATTAAAACTCAAAAATTGAAGTAATGAAAAAGGAGTATTTATTTTACTAATATTTTTGTTGTATATGTTATTGCAAAAAATTCCTCTAATTTTAAATCAATATAAATAAATATATAATTATGTTAAATTTTTTACATTAATGATGCTCATAATATACATACAAATCTAAATAGAATATAAGATCAATTTATCTTATATAATAACTTTATATTAACATACATCTCAAAAATATAATAAATTATATATATATATATATCTAATCAAATAAAACACTCAAACTTTAAATTTTAGTTTTTTATTATTATTATTAGTTTTTCACATGCCATTTAGATAATAGCCAAGTATAATTCATGAAATAGATCTACATTTAGATTCTATATTTTGATATATTTATATTCCATTTATTTTTCAATAATGTTTCTATCCATGTCTTATAATTGATCATTTACTCTTATAATTCCATCTTTGTCTACTTTTACCAATAATTGATAAATTAATGTATCTAATATAAATTCTACATCTTGTTTAAATATATTTTTTGGCAATTGGTCCATATTTGCATTTTTTTTTATAAGCCTTATGGATATATATCACTACAAAAGAAACAACATATATCCAAAAACATACTATTTTCTTCAACTTTTAAATTATTAAAGGTTCATCTTAATATATTCTAAATCTTGTAGTTATTAATGTTTTCATCATTATCCAAATCTCTCTTCTCTTTCAACTATTATAAAGCTTACTCCTAACATCTCAATCTCTTATTTTCTCTAAAAAATGCTCCCATGACTTCTAGATTCAATGGTAGGCCATTACAAGCTCTTACAATGTTTTGCCAATATCAGCAAGTTTATTAGGCATATTTTCTTGGCTACAAGAATGAGTAATAAATAACTTCATACTTTTTTCTTTATCAAGTTCTTTAATATTTATTATACAAACTCTTTCACTATAATGCTCTATTATTTTTGAATATCAAATTACTGCAATCAATGTACTACTATTACTAGCAAATATGCCATCCATGGATACAACATCTTTAATTTGACTTTGATTCTTCACATTATCAAAGACCAAGATGGTTTTGTTATCCATCAAAAATAATTTTAACAATTCTTTAGCTTCTTTTATGTCTTTTGGTTTTGATTTCACTTTTAATTGCTCTAAAATATTCCAAGAAGTTATGTAGCAATCACCACCACTTTCTATGTATTTAATAAAGCATGAAATATTGTATATATTTTTTGTACCAATTAATAAAACTTTTGTTATTGTGGTCTTATCTATTCTATCTATACTAGCAAGATACAATACCTTCTTTTTATTTGCACGTTGTTGTCTTATATGTAATAAATTTTTTACTCTATCAAATACTTCTTCCTGAAGTAAATCAACCTGCAATTAGAAAATTCATCCATAAATTAACAAAAAAATCAAAATAATGCATATACTATATTTTAACCTAATTTGACTAACTTGAATTCATAGTAAGACATCAAAACATCATTTTTAGCATAGAAGAGTATATAAGTTCAGAATACAATCAATAAAATTAGTTCAATACATATTCTCTTTAGTTTATAATGCAAGACTTATCAATGGCACTCTTTGCAAATGAATAAACATCAACCTCAAAAGAATACATTGCTATTATTTGAAATTTATTTTTCAATGCCATTGGAGCAATATATTCAAGACTACTATAAACATAATTATTCTTTGTAGCTTTTGGATTTCTTCCAACATCAAACTTGGACATTCCAAAGTCAACCACTTTCACAATAGCATGTTAAATAATCTTATTCATAATCTTTGACTCTACAATATTAACCAAAACATCCTTGGACTTTAGATCTCAATGTGCATGTTATGCAAGTAACACATCTTTTTTGCAATTTGATACATAATGTCAATAAATAAAATAAAAAATACCTCTATTCTTCCAACATAATGCTCAAATTTTTTTGCATCAATTCTATTCCAATATATAAATATTCTATTTGGTCTTTTATTACAAAAGATTTAATACTTCTATTGGCACTACTTTTTATTGCAAAACTAAGTTGCAATAATTCAAACTTACTTGAATGTTCACTTCTTTGATGAATATTATATCAAATTCAACATCCATCTTTTTAGTTGCATACATAAATCCCAATCAATTTGATTTATAAACTTCACCATAACTTCCTTCACTTATACATTTTGTGATTTTAAGACTCTTCAAATTTGAAGATAATTTCAAATCATCTAACTTTCCATCTTCTATATGAAGCAAGTCTTCCAACTTTTGTCGTAGATGCTTTGCTATTCTAAAATATTCAAAGTCTTTTTTTTTCATTTACATGAATCAACTTCTTCCATAGAAATTGAACATTCTCTTCAATTTATCATATATTGCAACATTAAAAGTGACAAAGGTATTGTCTTCAATTTTATTGGAATAATACTTTAAAAATATATTATTTGCTATATTACAATAAGATTTCAAATTAAAAAGTATTTCTCTAAAAGTCTCTTTGTTAATCAATTTAAAGATAGCTTCTTCACTCCAATTTGTTTTTCCATAATTTTCTATTAGAAAATAAGATTTATTTATTATAAAAATGACTCACTTAATAAAAAGCCAAGCTCCAATCCACCATTAGTATAAGTTATTAGGTTGTCAAAAACCTTTATAATATATTCAATATTCTTACATAAATTGGAACAATGGTTTCTATTCAATAAGTCTTTTTCTTCAATAAAATCTCAAATGCTCCAATATAGACTTCAAATCCTTCCTAAGTATCTCCATAAATACCTTGAATATTTGATATAATGTCATATTGTTCCATGGTGCTTGAAGATCTAGACTTAAAAAAAATATATAAATAACTTCTAACTATGTATATATATATATATATATATTTTAAATAATTTTAAAATCTATTTCATAATGAATTAATAAAAATAATATTTCAATAATTCTTTTTCACTACTTGTAAAATAAGTCTAATATTTTATATTATTTATTTCTCACTACTTGTAAAATAAGAATATTTTTTATATACTATTTTATCCACATTATCCTACATAAGAAATCTATAATTCTTTAAATATATTACCAATATTGAATAATTCTATAATCAATACTTAATTTCTTTACATATTTTATTATTTTAATTTTAATCTAAAATTTAAATGTAAAAATTTATTATTCTAAATCAAAATCCTAATCTTGACATAACTTTAACATATGAAGATCTATCTTAAGAACCTAGATGCTTAATACAAATAATCATTCAATAAGATGAAAATATGATTCAATAAAAGTTACAATGACAATATAACATCAAAATATGAGATTCCTTAAATATATTGATCTTTAAAAGTCCTTACAATGAAAAGAATAACTTTCAACCATTATATTTTCTTTCTACCTCTTCTATTCTACCATCTATATCATAGATTAGATTTTTTTCCAATTTTATTTATTATCAAATATAATCCTAAAAAATTCTTTTATCTCAAATTTAACTAAAAAATTTAATGTTGTTGTAATGTAACATGACTAATAAGTAGAAAAAATGAAGATATTATTATATTATAAAAGATCTTACTTCAAATATTGTAAAAATTATCTTAGAAAATAGACAATAGTCCAAAAGAAAGTAAAACTAAAAGTGTAAATGCTACCTTTTTACAAAGTAGGCTTCTATTTATTTTGTAAGACTATAAATAAAATAAAATAAGATAGATTAGAAAAATAAAAAATATGAGCATATGTAAGAAGAATTTAGGAATTGATTTCAACAAAAATTAATTCAAAAAGGCAAAATTTGATACTCTAAGAGAACCAATTATCAACCTCAATCAAAATCAGACTCTAAGAGACAAAATTGGGCACCTATAGTAACTCCACGATTCTTTTGTAAATTGAAGAGTGGAATTTGAAGGGAGACTTGATAGAATTTTTTTTAATGTTAATTTTGAGTGATTTGAGTGCATAATAACTTTTTAAGAGTTTTGCAAAGTATCAATTGTTTTGGATGACTCTGAAATTTGTGATATTAAAAAGATATTATGTTTTGAAAAATTTCATGAATTTGGTAGTAGATGTATAATTCAAATTTTTAGGACTTATGAGAATGATTTTCTAAAGTATATGTTGTAAGTTTGAGCTTGATTAAATGGTTGAAATAGAGGTTATTGAATTTCAAGTAGGTTGAAGTCTCAAAAATAAGACTTTGAGGAGTAGTCACGGTTTGTAAGATCTTCAATAATCTACTAGTTAAATTGAAGTAAAATTTATATATGAAGATAATAGATTGGATTTGCTACGCATATGTGAATTTTTAGAACAATTGAATAGTATAAAAATGAGATATTGGCACTTGAAGACTAACATCAAGGTTGAAGAAAGAGGTTGGCTGAAACCTAAGTAGATTTTGATATTTTTCTTCTATTTAGTAAGTGTTATTATCTTCAAATTTTGTATGCTTATTGCCAACTTAGTTGTTGAGAAGTTTGTAAAATTTTAACTAAGATCAATAGTTTAAACAATAGATATTGAGGTTCGAAATTATACTAGGGTTAGGTTGAATTGGTTAGGTTTGGTTAGGATTTTGTTTAGGATTAAGATTGGATTAGAATTTAGAATTTGGTTAGGATTTAGAATTGGACTAGGATTTAGAATTTGGTTTAAGATTTAGAATTTAGAGTTTGATTTAGTATTTAAGATTCATAATTTTTTTAGGATTTGTTTAAGGTTTAGAATTTAGAATTTACTTAAGATTTAGGATTTGTTTAGGATTTAGGATTTGGTTTAAGATTTAGGATTTAGGCTTTATTTAGGATTTAGGATTTGGCTTAGGATTTGATTAAAATATATTAAGATTTTAACTATGATTAAATTAAAACTTGATTGAGATTTATTTAAAATTATTTGTAATTATTCTAATATTTTTTAAAGATTTCTTAAAGATTCTTTTGATGTTTATTTTAGATTTTTTTTGAATTTGTTTAAGATTTCTTATTGTTTCTTTTGTAATTTCTTTAAGGTTTCTTTTAAATTTGATTAAAGCTCACCTAGTATTATTGAGATTTAATTAGTATTATTTAACATTTTATTAACATTAATTTTTTTTGTTGCAATTTCCATTCTACCTTCCACAACCAGATATTTGATGCATTCTTAAGCAAGACTTCATGTAATCTAATAACATACTCTACTTATTAATTATTAAATAATAGTCAATAAGTTTAGAACTTATTAAATATAGTAAAATATAGTATAATTCAAGAAAAACTAAAAGATATAAATAATTAATTTTTTAATTAAAAAATTTCAAAATAATTAAAAAAAATCTTAAATTTATTCTAATCTCTACCAAATTATAATTAAAAAATAAATTTTTTATCTTCTAAAAGAATATGCTTTGATTAAATAATCAATACAATCAAATACCATTTTTTTACTTCTACTAACAAATAAATGTCTTCAAAAAATTACTTTTCTTGACAATTTTTTTTTTTATGTACTTGCACTCGTGCTACAATCTATCTAATTAACCACAACTTCATTGGACCAATCCCTCATCTAAGAAATTTCATGCAATTACTTAATTTTTTAAAGAAAACAAACAAAGCAAGGTAATCTTCATCAACTACTTTAACAATGCCATTTCTTCTAACAACAATACAAATAATCTGATTCCACAACTATCCAACAACTCAACAAACTATATGATTCTACAACCTAAGCGAAGGTGCAAAGCCTTACCAACAAATGTCTACAAACCAACTTCTTATTATTCTACAATATCCACAAAATCTTGTAGTGATTTCAACCATCAAGCCAACTCAACCTTGATAATGTTATTCTCAAATACTTGTCCTCACATTGCAATCCATCTAATACACTATTATTTTTTACAACTTCTCACAATGCTTCTACATTATTACACCAAAACTTTTTTCTTAATGCCAATAAGCTTATGTATTTCAAAACATTCTTCAATTTGCACAATCAATCACAACTACAACATTGTACTTAATCTATTCTATATTTCATACATTCAGCATGACTATGTCCAAATTCTACATTTTTCTCAACACTATGACATAATTTATTACATAATTCATAACTTATGTACTATGACATAATTTATTACACAACAATCAAACTCCACAACCTCTTCAAGAAACATTGTCCTACAAATTTTCCTATGTAAAAATATTTCCATGACATGTATTTTCTCCCTATCTACTATTCAATCATGTGAATGCTTTGAAACACATGCAAACACAACATTCAATATTTCTACCTACTTCCCTCATTTCACAAAACCACTAACTACACGTATAAAAGATAAGCTTGCACCATACAAAAATTAGACTGCACATGGACATCCCCACCCTCTATAAATGTTGAGGTCATCATGACGTCATGAGATGTTCACCTGATTCCCAGATGTTGAGTTTCTTCCGGATGTCTGGTTGTCGACCATGCACCAGCAAAGTTGATCTCACTTCACCCACTTTACAAACAGCCATGAACCATTCAGGCACATCCTGTTATCAAGCGGAATGTGATTGCCAGGGTAATGCTCCACGAACATGGAATTCAATGAGATGATGAAGTCATACTGAAGTATGAGGTCACGCTGCTTAAATTGCTATTCTCAGCATCACAACGTCCTAGGTCAATTAATCACATGCATGAATTGCATTCCATGAGTTTAACTTTCAGTCTCACTGCTGCTCTGGCAATGGCCGCCTCAGGTCACGTTCTTCCAACTCTCAACCCCGTAACGATATTTCAGGTATTATCCAAATACATGCCAGGTTTTCCTTGCGAGAAATTGAACGATGGTATGTTAACAACCGCATCATCAAATAATGCCGACCCGAAGCTCTTCGCGACCACCACACGAATATAAAATCAAGTAAAACTCCAAATTCCCTACCGCATGCGATCTCAACTAGACAGCAACCAAAAACGGATCAACCAACCCGACACAGAAGGCCATCTTTAACCACGTTGCAAGCAACACCAGAAAAACCAGAGCAGCAATAACTGTAAAGCCAAGGACAGAAACTGCCCTAAAACTCACCCGACGATGTCCATCTACAAATGAATTCTACCAGAGGACGCAAACCCTTACCGATAGAAACACTTGAGCAGAGCTATTGTGGATCCGTGTCATCTAGGCACAACTGGTATCAGCTTTCACGACGAGCTACCTCGGTCTGCACGATGCTATCCTCCTACACTCGCACTCCCGCTTCAACTCCTTCGCTCCACGACATCCGCGGCACAGTTCTCTCCGACCCGAGCCACTCAGACAACCGGATCTTCTGATCCACTCAGACAACTCGGACTGTTTCCCCCGCTTTGCAATTGTGCCACTAGACGCAGTCAGAACTTGTTAGCGCTTTGAGGAGGAATACAACGGTGATGCTTGAAACCCGATGACGTGGTGTCACGAAGTTTAAATTATGTCAAATTGTGATAAATTGAAAATTATCACAATTATCACAATAATTGTGATAATAAAAAATTATCATCGGAATTGTGATAAGTGGCATGATAAAAGATACTTCGATAAACTATTACCTGTATGGAACGCTTCTTATGAGGAGGAATTCATACAGTTCTATAAGCGGGATCAAAGATCATGGGATAACAAAACATTGCAGGGATGCTTGTTCGAAATCACAGCCGAGTGCCCACAGATATTTCATCATAAGATGCTGACTTGGGATTCAGCCATTTGGCCAAGTACACAATTTCTTCAGGATCAGCACTCCATGTGTCGTCAGGACAGCAGATCACTTCCACACAAATTCCATCCATAACTACTGCTGGATTTCACACACTTGCTATGAAAGGGTGAATTCCCTGGAGAAGGCCATAGGTCACAGAGGTGCACATCGAGAGTCGTCCAGCAACTAACATGACAACCCATTGAGTCAAGTGTTTGCAATAACATGCAGTGTCCCACTTCTCAGTCTTCTGTAGGTTCTTCATTATCGTTCAATGTGGGCAGCAATGCCTTCACACAACTAATGCAGTTGAAAGTGAACTCCTGAGTAGCATGCAATTAGTGGATCTCAAAGTATGGAGAAGCAATTATGGATGCTACAACGTCAATAGGTCTCATTCCATCTTCAACGTAATCTTACAGTTACTTTTTCCTGGTGCTGTGCTTCTAATGCAAGCACAACGACCAGCATTTGACTGCAGGGGCGCGTTGGAGAAGTCTCTCCTGTTCTACCCACGAAACTTACTGAATTTATTATTTTCAATATTGTAATAATAGTTTATGTTTGTAATCAATGTCTTTAGAAAGACAGAAAAACAAAGAAATAAGTAACAGAGAGCCTTACTTCATTGAAATTAATTACCACTGTAAAAGATATTTAGTATCATATGTCTTTTTGGATCATTAGTATTTAGAATAAATTACATTGGTCGTTAAATTATTAGTTGTAAGATGCTAACCCAAAATCAGCAACAAGGTTCAATTTGCTTGTGTGGATGCAGAATACAAACTCAAGTTTACAGTGCAGACAAACATACAATGCAAGGTTTTGATGAAGAAAAATGCCAAAAATACAATTTAATTAAGTTGTACTGGAATCTTGACTTCTTATTTTTACATTGAAAGAAAACATTATATTGAATAAATGTGTGTAAGTTTTGTTGGAAAACATTTACATGCTCATATATGTTGATGCTTGTGTACTTCAAGCAAATGTATGGCCAAACAAATTTTTGTAATGATTCTAATCAGTGATAAAATAAATAATACTTGTTTTCTTTTTAATCAATACACGACACTCTACTATTTATGTATTTAATATTTTCAAAAAGAATTGAACTTTCAAAAAAATAATATTAACAGGTAATGAAGTAAATAAAAACGTTTTAAAAGCAAGAATATTTGGCCATACAAAAAAAACAAAAAGTCAAATATAATAATGTTTTGACCAAATTCAAACAACAATAATGCATTGTATTACTAGAAAGTTGCTATAAATGTGTAAGTTATTAAAGCAATCGACAAAAGAATATTGCACCTTCTTATGCAACTTGAGAAATGAAGAGATAAAACCATAAGGTGAAAGTTGAAAAGATTCCAACATCTAAAGAAATCACCAATAAATAAAGAAGTTTTAAAGAAGTTTTATTTATTTTATTTTATTTTTTTTAAAATTAAAAATACAAGATTATTTATTTACAATATTTTTAATAACATTCTCAGAAAAAAGATTCAAAGAAAGCAAGGAAAAATTTCTAAATAAGAAAATTCTTATATATATATATATATATATAAATGAAATTTTAAAAAAATATACATATAAATAAAAAAATAGTTACAACTTCTTTATTAAATTTAAAGCTATATTTATCTAAATATTAGAAAACTTACTGCTATGTTATGTGGTAGCTATTGTATAAAAAACCATCATGTATAATGAATCATAAATCTCCACCAATTAAGTGTAAAACTAAGACAACACAAAAATGTACTACAAATACATTATCAAATATCTTTTCTAATTATTAATGGTGTTTCTATTAGAAATTAGTACTACAAAAATATTGATAATTGAATCCAAATGCAATTGTAGCTATTCCAATAATTATATACATCTAAGTTAAAATTATGGCTTTAAACAAGTCAAGATAATTTACTATAGAAGTAACTAAAAAAATCATAAATTAGATACAATTTACATCCTTTTTATAATTACCTTTAATAATTTTTGATGTCAAATTTTATAGTTAAAAACTAATTAAAAGATAAGTCTTACAACTATAAAAAAATGAATATAAGTTTAAATAACAATTGAACCAGTGAATTATGAACCAAATTTTAAGAAAATAACTTGTGATAAAAGTTGTAAAGTAGCTACAAGTCTTTCTATAACAATGACAAATCTTGTTTTATTTGTCAATATATGTGATTAGGTTGTTAAGAAAAGAAATGTGCTAACATAAATAGTTAATCTTCTTTTAAGGATTGTTAACAAATATAGGGCTAACACTATTGATCTATTACCATATCTATACTTTCTAATACTAAGACATGTAGAAAAGCTCTTTATTTTATTTTAAGTTGTTATAACTTTATATCAAATGACATATCTTATTGATTTATAATTCTCAAAACTATAGTAATAACCTAACAAAAAGCATTGTTGTTTTTTTTACAAACATACAAAATTATAAACCATCAATTCTTAAAAAATAACAATCAATTTTAATTTTCAGAATATTCAATCTTTGAAAGGTGTTATTCCAATAAACAAATGCTAAACAAAACTTTATAAACAAGTTATAGGATCATGCATTGTGCCTTGAACTACCTTTCTTTGTTGAATTTGTAATAGATTGTCAATTTTTTTTATAGTGACATCCAACAATTGATCAAAGCTTTTCTATCGCAAACATTGAATTGGGTACATTGCCAACTCTACAATACTCCAAAAAAAAATTATGAAAAATTGTGCTGCATCATCTCCTAATATAGCTTATTTAAGGACCATCAGTCTTGACTTATGCTACCATAATTTCCTAGTTTGGTACTATAGTCTGCAATTATTTAACTCTATCATATACTTGAGAATTACCACACACTAAAGGAAGTAGTTAGTCTTGCTTCTACATATCATATGTAAGTGTTCTTAAGGCATTACACTACGTTCTTATTAACTGCCAAATTTATTTTTTTCAACTACTTTCATACAACCAGACTTTGCGCTCCAACTTCAACTACATACAAATTATATTGCATTGTGAAGAGAAAGCTCTATTTCATTCTATGAGTTCTTAGTGCAAGCTTAAATGCTAGACCTTCAAATATCCCACCCACCAATACATACATATATTTCTCCATTGGGCACTTAGCGCCTCTAAATATGACAATATTCAATTACAATATGAATCTTTTAGCATCTATACACTTGGCCTTGGTATGAATTTGTCCCCAACAACTAATATCTGCTATGTCTTTTAAACTCCTACAACTTCTTTCTACCATAACGGTCTAATTTTTTAGTCATATAGAAACTTGTCTAAAGCATTTTTGCCAGCAACCTTAGCAATGGTCACAAAAATACTTTGATACATCCATTTCTTGTTGGTGAATTTGTACGTTACATTTTCTTTCAAAAACACAACTTGAATAAATACATAAGAGCATAAACTTCATGATTATTATTTGTTATAAAAAATTAGAGATATAAGATTATATGCCAAGATGAAAAAAGTATATATTTCATACAATTTAAGTTGATTTTTTAACATATTTCATTTCAAATGGTGGCTTTATAATAGATCCTAAAAAATTCAAACTATCATAGATTAAATAATTCTAAGAACAATAAAAAAAATATCTAATTTTTTTTCAAATTTGCTAATTACTATTAGGTTTTTGTCACGAACTTCTCTCAAATTAAAGCTCTATTGATACATTTAACTAATAAATTAAAACTTGACTGAAATATACAAGCTAAAGAAGCTTTTGAAGCTTTATAAAGAGCTTTTACTTTTGTACCAAACTTATATAGTGTCTATTTTTTAAAGATATTTTTTATAGAAATAAATACATCTAATTATATCTTTAGTGTAGTATTTTTACAAATAGAAGCAAATGACAAATTTTATATCATAGATTTTCATTCAAAAATATATTCAATAGCCAAGATCAATCAAAAGATCTATAACATATAGCTTCTTACAATTATGAATTTCTTTTAAGAATAAAGTTATTATATAAAAGACACTTATAGTCTGGTAATTTTTTATATAGATTATAAGAATCTTACATAATTTATATTAGCATACATTTAAAATCATTGATAAGCTAGTTAAACCATTTTTTTTGTTAAAATCTGAATTTAATATCATATATTGAATAAAAAAACAACAAGGTTTTTTATATGTCCTTTCTAAATTTTTTTCATTTTATATAAAAATAAGTACATATAATTTTTTTCTTAAAAAAAAAAAATTCTTTTAAAGCCAAAAAAATTTCATCTTCAAGCAATGAAATCAATGTTGATTATTGATTCAACCTTTTTTAATCAAGTCCAATCAAGTATATCCTCAAATCCTTTTGTTTACGATATTAAGAATAATTCTTTTAAATCTTATGATACTTTTAAGTTTGAATTGAAGAACAATCTATTCTATTTCAAGGGGTATTAATAAATTTTAAAAGGTAAAGTATGATTGCATATTCCATAAGCTCATCATAATTTTTTAACTGCAAGATATTTTGAATTCAAAAAGATCTTAAAATTAAACTTAAAATATTTTTAATGATTTCAAATATAGAAAGAAATTAAAGACTTTGTACAAAGTCATATAATATATTTTCAAAAACAAAAAACATCTTATCATCAACTTTATATACTTCTCCAACCACTACATATATTAAAACAACTATGATCTTTTGTTTCTATGGTTTTTATTACAATTTTTTAATTTCAAGTACTTATGACTTAATATTTTTAATAATATTTTTTTTATTGAGATGGCATATTTTACATCATATAAAAAAACTATTATAAGTGAAGAAATTATCAAACTTTATTTTAAAAATATTTATTGCTATCATATATTATGAAAGAATATTATATTAGAAAAATTAAAATTATAGCAAGGTTTAAGAAAATACGTTTTAAGATATTAAAGATGGATATAAAACTATCTTTGGCTTTCCATCATTAAATTAATGGATAAATAAAATTATTAAATAAAATATTTAAATTATATCTAAGATATATCATTAATTATAATTAAGATATTTTAATAATTTTTTTTGCCATTAATTTTTTTTTCTTATAATAATAGAGTATATTTATTAATTTAATAATTAATTTTTATAATAATTATGATTATTATCTATAATTTTTTTTTTTTTATTTCTCAAAAGATGATAATTCTATGATAAAAGATTTGACAAATTGTAACCATAAAAGCACAATTAAAAAAAATTTAAGAACAACAAAAGATCAATGCAAATGCTTGTTGTAAAAAACAACATCAATTATATGTTAATTATAAGGTATGATTACTTTTTTAAAAAATATTAAGTCTATTTGATTTTTTGACAAGTTGAATTAACATAGATTTGAATAATTTTTTTTATTATATTCTAATCAATCCAACTGCATATTAATTACATCCACCAAAACTTGTGAAGATTTTTTGTGTATTTGATGTATCTCTTCTTGAACTATATGAGAAAGTGGATAAACTAAGAAATAAAAAAATGCCACTTTCTCTTATATTAGTAAACAACAATAAAAAATTTGAGGTAGAAGAGATTTTAGATTCAAAGTAATGCCAAAATAGGTTGGAATATTTTATACATTGATACAAATATGATATTAATAAACATATATGAGAGCCATATAAGAATCTTGCAAAGATAAGAAAGAAAATCAATACTTTTTATAAACATCATCTATTAAAATCAAAATAAAGAGTTAAAAAAATCTTTACTATAAATAAAAATAACTTTACTATTCTTGATGGTATTTCAAATTTTTATTTGAAAGAAGCTATAAAGGCATCAATAATAATTAAATAATATATTGGTCTTTTTATCATGTTATAAGTCACTATCAATGACTAAAAAGATTTAATAAGTTTTTTCAAAAGAAACAAATATAAGAATATGTGACAAATAAAATTTTTTGGATCTTAAAATTCTTCAATCTAATATCATTGTTCCTTGTGGATATTATTCCTAGAATAAAAAAATAATGTCATAAAAATAACTAAAACATATAATCACCTAGATAAAAATAATCAAATAGAAATAAGTAAAAGTAGGTAAATTTGATAATATCTTGTATTTTTTTAAGAGCTTTATATATACAAATTTGATTTTATATATGCTTATAGGTAATTAATAGATTGAAAATTTAGTAAGAAAATTGGTCATATTGCACACATGCATGAAACTTGTCTTGCCAATTAGTCATATGTCTTGTAAGTTAGGCACATATTAGAAGTCTTATAGAACATTGCCATGTAGCTCCAAATTAAATAGTATATATAAAGGCATGAATAAAGTCTTATTTACTTTTTTAAACTCCTTTCTTGTTTCTAATTTAGTTTAAAGAACCTATAACTTTTTTATCTTTAACAATAGTCATTCCAATTTATTCTTAAATATACATACTTTTTTATTATTTTTTTGTCATCTTTTTTTGAAACATATCTTACTTATTCATTTTCATTCTTTAAGTTTTTGTCTTTAAGAATATGATATTAAGATGTAGTCGATTATTTTTTGTTTAAAATTAATAATGTAAAATTTTACTAAATTAATAAAAAAAATTATATGAATATCTTGATAAGTTTAAATATATTTTATGCCTTTTTTATATTTTCTATCAATCATATATTTTAGATTATAGAATATAAAAAAGAATTAACATCAAACTATCTTCTAATTTATTTTTCTACATAATCTAATTTCTCAAATAAATCTTTTACAACCTATAAGTTGAATATAAGATATCTAAAAGAAGAAATAATTAACTTTTTTGTTAAGAACTTTAAAAGAAGTAGAAGCCAAATTTTATTCAACTATTTTTTGAAGGCTCTTAGATTTTATATACAATAATAAAAGAAAAAAAGATAATATATAATAAACAAGAAAATATAAAAGAATAGATTTAAAAAATTAATATTGATCTATATACCAATCTTGAAAACCTAGATCTTTAATATAAATGAAAATACCAATAAGAGGCTCTTTATAACTTTAAATATCTTAAATTAATTATTCAAAGAATAATAATAAGAATTAAATAGATTATAATAGGATGTTCTTATATAAATGAGTTCTTTCAAGGAATCTGAGAAAAAAATTAAAAACTTAAATTAAAGTTTTTAAGAATAGAAATCAAAAAATTAAATATAAGATGAATAATCAATTAAAAAATAGATATGATTTTTATTAAGAAATTCATAGTTAAAATAAATTAATATAATTTTTTTAATTTAATTATTTCTTTAATTTATTCTCATCCTAAAAAACTCATATTAGAACGTCAAACTTTTTAGAAGAAATTCCTAGTTTCTTTTGAGTTAAAGATACCATCAAAAAATTAGGCAAAAATTAAGCTTTAAATCTAAGTAGATTTGGCGTTAAGTCTTTTTAATTTTTTAAATATTTTTTACAAAAGATTATACTAAACCAATTAAAAATTCAATAAAAAAATCGTTTTAATGATACGCTATAGTTCAAGGACTTGAAATTCTAATATACAAAAAAGTAAATTTTTTTTAGGTAATTATAGATCTACAACCTTGCTAAAATCTATTTATAAGATTTTTCTAAAGAATTTTAAATTTAAATAAAATTTATTTTGTCTAATCTTATAAATCAAAGTTATTTTTTATAACTATTTTTATATTTATTTTTTCTTCTTTGGCATGATCTTAAAATGTAATATTTGTATGTAAAGCCATATACAAGGATTTTTTCTTATAACATCATCTTATTTATCTTAAAATTGATTTTAGTAAAGCATATAATTATATTAAGCGATGATTAATGTTTTAAGCAATATAAGCATTAAAAAAATTTAAAATTACAACCAATATATCATTTCTTAGAATAAAATTTAAATTAATTATTAATTTCTTTTATTCAAAATATTTTAAGTAGAAAAAAAAAGATAAACATGTCCATTGATTCTATATTTACTTTTAATTATAAGATAAATTTTAAATTAAAATATCAAATTCTTCATAGAAGAAGCTATAATCAAAGTTTTATTCTTATTTTTTTCAAAGTTATAGATTTGAATAAAAATATAAAAAGAAAATACATTTTCGTATCATTGAAAGAAAAAAGTAGGCAAATAAGAAACAGATTTAACTTAAAAAGAATTTAGAATAGCTATTTTTTATTAAAAAAAATTAGAATTAAAAAAAATATTGACATAATTGAAGATGGCTTTATTCTTTGCCTTGATATATATTATCTATTTAAAAGCTTCTTAAAATTTTTAGGCTTGTGGCCCAAAAGTTAAGTTGTAAGTTGCTTCCAATGCAACTTTTTAATTGTAGAAAACTTGTAGGAAAAGTTTTAATAGCCATGTGGCATATCTATAAAATTCTAAATTTTTAATTTTTATCTAAGAAGCTTATCTAGTTTTATTTAAAAAAGATAATATCTTTCTAGCCTATTTTTTATATACTTCTATTTATTTTGATTTAATTAAATAACATAATTTTTCATTACAAAAATTAGATTTATTTTACTTTTATTTTTATTTTTTGAATTATTAGCCATTATATTTATTATTTGGCTATATTTGTAGAACATAAGAAATCCAATGTAAATTTTTTTATAAAAATTATTAACTCCTTTGATCTTTTTTTAGGCTTAAGGATAAATTGAATGAAATTGGTACTGATATATTATTTTTTCATATTAGAATTCTAATAGATATGAAAACAACATAATCTCATTATTACAAGGACCAATAATAAGAACCTTAAATCTTCTCCATATAAGGCTTGATCTTACATATGCATAATCAACATATATAATCTCTTGTAGCATGATTAAATAAAAATTCATGTATATTATATAAAATAATTATTCAATATATTATAGTATAATAGAAGAATTAAGTTTCAATCTCAAGAATTTCTTTTAGAAAAAATATTTATTCATAAAATAAAAATAAAACAAAATTAAAAGAAAATCTATAAAATTACGTTTTTTTCTATTTTCATACATATAACTAAATAAATTGATATGCTACCATTCAATTTTATTTGAAATAGGAATTAGTATGAACAAATATAAAGGCTAAAAAATAATCCTCTCTATTATTTTATATATAGCTTAGAGGCATTATAATAAATATATGATATGAAAGAATAAGAGATGATGTGAATAACAAATGTATATTGTATATTCAAAGAATATGTAAAACTATAATTTATAGATTTTAAAGCTTCTTTGAAATACATTTAGGACTTAGATAATATTATTTTATATTATCTTAATACAAAAGGTTCTAAATAAACCTTGTGGCAAACTTGTATCTTTCTATAAATAATTTTTGGAACTAGTCCAAAGAAGATTTTGTACATAAAAATTCTTAATTTTTTTATAATAGAAACTTATATTTGGATTATATAGAAACAATACAATGATTTGATTTTTAGATAAGAATCCTACATAAACGACAAAACAAAAAGAAATTAAAAATAATTATTTGATATAGATTAACAAACTATAATAGAGCTTATAAAAAAAGTTACTTTTTTGTATACACCAAAAGCTACAAAATAAAATTAAACACCTAATTTTTTTGACAAACATTAGATTATATACCATAAATTACAAATAAAAAATACAAAATAAAAATTTGTAAGCTTTTATTCTATTATTTAAAATATACATATCTCATCTAACATAAAAATTTTAAAATAAATTTTAAAAATAAAAGATTTGTTTTCTATGAAAAAATAATAAATATATATATATATATATATATATATATATATATATATATATTTATTTCATCAAAAAGAATAAATTCCAAGAATATACATAGATATACTAATAAATACCTATATGATTAGGTAGAAGTAGGTAAAAATAGATAAAAATAAATTGATTTCATAATAATTTTTAAAAAAGCTTCTTAGAAGCTTCATAGATACTACTTTGACTTTATATGTATTTTTAGTTGATTAGTAGGATAGAAACTTGGTCAACAAGTTAACCATGTCTTGATAGCTTACGAAACAAATTAATTATTTAGCACACATATAGAAAACTTGCCTTGCAAGTTAAGATACATGTCTTGCAAAGTCAATATGTTTTGGAGGTATTATATGACATATCCACATAGCTGTTAGTTAAGAATATATATGGAGGCAAGAGTGAAGCCTTCTTCACTCTTATCAACATCTTTTTAGTCTTTAGTCTTATATGAAGACTCTCTAATCTCTTTGTTTTTAATAATAGCTATTTTAATTTAATTATATATCATCTTTAAGTGACTTTTTAATTATTTTTAGTATCATAAGAATGTATTAAAAATTTCTTTATTTAAGATTCATATCCTTGAAAATTTGACAAGAGTGCTAACTTATAATTTTTGTCTTGTTTTAGAAGTGAGTGGATTACCTCACTTCTATTGTTGTATTTTGAAGATTATAGACTATCCACCTTTAAACAAAAAAATCTTATTTTTTAATACTGATCTTTTCTTCAAAGACAATAGATTATCCATCTTTGTGAAAAAATTTATTTGATATTAGAGGTTGCAGATTATCTTCCTCTAATTTAACTTTTTGAATTTGTTTGAATTATCTATGGAAGGAAAAATTATAGATTTTACTCTCAATGAAAGTGAAAATAAATTTCAAACTATTACATACCATCATGAGCTTGTCAACACTTTAAGAGTGAAAATCTCATATATTTCTGTAGAACAGGTAAATTAGTTAGTGCTAAAATTTTGACTTTAGTAGATTAGAACCGGTATTGATGAAATCAGGAAACCAATAGTCATGTGAAAGGTTCCAAGATACAGTTAACTGACAAAAAAAACCGGTTGGAATCTGAAAAAGGGTATAGTAGGAGAAAGATTGATTAGCTTAGGGCCAGACTTGTGAGTCTTAGAGCCGGGGTATGCTTAGGTGCTACCTCTATTTTTTCTATTTCTTTCCTTTTGTATTTTGATGTTTCGTTGTGTTTATAAAAGAAGTTTATGAGAATTGTGTGTTGATCACAGTGTTACAGTGAATGTTGTATTGGACCAGAATTGGTTCTATACATTGTACATGAAATAGTGTTATAGATTGAGAGATGATAGTTTGAAAATGATTGAATGACCATTGAGTTGGAAAATATAAATGAAGTTAGAATTATAGAGAATTGATAAGAAATTGAGAATGTTGTAATTGAAGTTATTAAATTAGACATGGTACTGAAGAATTAATATTATACAGTTCAGTGATTGGGAATTAACTTATTGAATATCAAATGATTATATTCAATTAATTGTGACCTTAACAATTAACTCATGCGACAGTTCTTTCCCTTGTGTTTGAACCGATTTAAACTATACTTAATTCAGAAATTGTGGCAATTCGGATTTCCTGACTACATTTTGGCGCCGCTGCCGGGGAAAGACAACAGTTATGAGTGTTGAGCATTAATTGAGAAATTTGATATTGAATGAGGAGTTGTAAGATTGGAGAATTGTGGTAATTGTGAAATGATTAAGAAAGAAGGAGATTATGAAATAAAAGGGAAATGATGTTATGATACATCAACATGATTTTGATTATGAAAGACATATTAAACAAAAACGAGACCGACAATTGAGATTGGCCACAAGGAATGTAAACCGTATTGTGGGAGAAGTATTACAGAAAAGGAGGAGACGACAGAGTTGGATTAAACCGTGGTTGCATGCATGTCGACATATACGATCATATTCAGTTCCTGAGAGGGAGGCAATATTTCAGAATTACATTCTTTTATCTAAATTACCTCTTTCATTGGCAAGAGACTCTTCTGGTTTAATAGTTAAGTCTGTCAAACGATTTGTAAAGAAAAGAATATTTATCAAAGAATTCGGCTCATTATTTCAAGGAGCATTATTGCCAAATAAATTTAAACAATTGGAGTTACCTGCTGAGGTATTAAGTAGCCCGGTAGAAGAGATTATTAAAGACATTGAACGAATTAAGGAATCAGAAACTATCACACTTCCGATTTTACTACCAATTGTATTATTACCAATGGCATCGGGAAGTGTACCCAGTGTACCTACAGGACCACCGATACCACCAATAGGGCCAATTGAACCAGCAGTACCAATTTCTGTTCAAATGGACCAAGTAGGAGATCGAACTACAAGTATAGCACTACTACCAATTTTTAGCGGATGGCCCGGTGCTGATCCAGATCAACATCTATCCCAATTTTTGACCGCTTGTGTAGCCAATAATGGACGAACAGAAGATGTGTGGTTAAGATGGTTACCTGCAACTTTGAAAGATACCGCTTTCGAATGGTATAATCGACAACCAGCGGATTCATTTCCAAATTGGGAAGCTTTAAGAGCTGCTTTTCTTCTTCATTTTAGACCAATCGGATATGAAGACCGATTGAGAGAACAATTAATGCGAAGTCATATGATACTAGGAGAGGCTGTGGAGTCATATTATGGGCGATGTCGTATTACGTGCTTTCCTGCTCGAGAACGCGCCGGGCGTCTGGCTGTAGAAGGTAGTATGGAGATTCGCCGATAGTCAAGCAGTCTATCAGCTTTTGACTGCTGGAATATAAATGACTGCAACAATGTATCGTAAATCTATACGGATGCTCTTCGACTGCTTGTCGAAGTCTTTTTTTTGCCCCAGCCGATAGGTCTCTAGACGTTACAGAGAACCCCGAACAATCCAAACTGTTAATCTTCAATACTCCTTTGTACTTACGATCTTGTATCCACTGACTGTCCTGTTAGATTAATCCAATAAATTTCATTCACTCCTCATACTCAATCCTATAGACACCCCTTTAATCCTTCAATCACAGACGTAACTCGCTTTTACAAAACAGTCAAGAGTATTCAAACCCACTTCATTTAAAAATCCCGATTCACCATTACAACACTGACTTCAGCAGCGATTGCCTCAGTCTTCCCAAAACTCTACGAAGAAGAAAAATCCAAATTCTATGTCTTTCCTTCCCCTACCCGAAGCATGAAGCTCCTCTCTCTAATTCCCCTGATCTTCAAAAACCTCCAATGAAACCCGAACTGGTAACCTTGCAAAAGCTGAAAAACTAGCTCCTCCCCCGATTCCCCGAAAAAGAAAAAAAACCTCCCCCCTCAAAACTATATCCCCCCTAACCTTATCCTCTGAATTTCTTCAATCTTCCGTCTTAGATCCGGAATTGGCTCCCACCTCAAGCTTGGATCCAAAATTGGCTCTCGCTGTCAAGCTTTCTCCTCCGTTTTTACCTTTAAGAAATCCATTTACCGAAAACAACGTTCCCTGAAACGGCACAGAGAACAAGACAGCCTGAAACAGAATCAAACCCCGTAATTGGGACCACATTGAGTCGCCCGACCAATTCAGGTCCTATATTGGGAAAGATGCCCGTAGTAACCTGGATGTTCCCGTAATTGGGTCAAATTGGTCCTCACGTCAGATTGGCTAAGACCCGTAGTAAGACCTGGATTTCTCGTAATTGGGTCAAATTGGTCCTCGCGTCAGATTGGCTAAGACCCGTAGTAAGACCTGGATTTCCCGTAATTAGACTGCATTGGGTTGACCGGCCAATTCAGGTCTCATATTGGATAAGAGGACCCAGATTGGATTATCGAAATTTGATCCAATTGGCTCCTCGAACCCGTCGTGTGAATTGGTCCTTCTCTTCCTGCTGACTCCCGTTATTGGAATCGAATGGAGTATTTCAGTATGCCCCGGCTGACTGTAACGGAGTGACTGAACCTGACCACTCAATATTTGTACTGGAGTTGGTCGATGCTCCCAATATTCGAGGTAATTGAATATTAATAAAATTCCCCTTTCTTTTTATTTTCACTGTATACTCGTGTTACAATACGACATCCACCTTCTCTGAACCTGTGTATCCTCCGGTATGCACCAATTTACCCAATTGCTGTTTGATTTAGAATATACCCCCTACGTCTTTGTCCAGTTCATCTTCGTCACCTTCATTATCTATATCACTTTCATCTTCTTGCTGCGGAATCTCTGTACCTTCATTAAGGTCTTCCATATTCATCTCTACGTGTCTTCGTTTAAATATTTTTACTCGCTTCCCTGTAATTGGTATTTTCAATTTTGTACCATCTAACTCCCGTAATGAGTAAGTCGCATTATCATGAACAGTTGTTACAACATATGGTCCAAACCAACGTTTTGAAAATTTCCACAAAGTACTATGTTGATTATCCAGACTATTGTCATAAACAAGTACCCAGTCACCTTCCTCGATTGCTTTTGGTCTCAATCGATGTTGCTTATCGAATCGCGCCTTGTTTTGTAACCTTGCTCTTTTTAACCTTTTCAATGCTATCTAGACATCTTCCGTTCTTTGCTCCAATTGTCGAATCCTAATAGCCAGAAGTTCTTCTCTTGTCAATCCATCTTCCCATGGTAGCATACTCCAAGTAAGTACCTTTTCTTCAATCGGCATAATTGGTTTTTGACCTGTCATAAGTTCTACTGGCATATAACCTGTCACCGAACTATGTGTTGTTTGATCAGCCCATAATGCAAATGACAAAAGCCGTGGCCACTCTTTAACTTTCCCATTACAAGCTTTAACCAATGCTTTCACAATCGGCGGGTGACCGCGTTCGCTTTTCGCATTCCCTTCCGGATTATAAGCAGTAGTCAGTGATAGTTTAACTCCACATTTTTCAAAGAACTTACGAGCTTCTTGTGCATTTAATTCTCCACGATCTGCAGTAATTTTTCCTACGCACCCGTAACGGCAAATGACATCTTCAAGCAAAAACCTACAAATTCCCTCTGTAGATTTTGTCCTCAATGCTCTTCCTTCTACTAGATTTGATAAATCTTCACGAGCTAAAACCAAATATCTCATCTGCCATAACCCAACCGGCATAATAACCAAATCAACAACCCATTTAAAATGAATAGCCAGAGGATACGTAGGATGAAGACCATCTCGATGTCGGATATTAGAATACGATTGACAGATTTCACATGACTCTACAAATGAGAGCACATCTCGATACATATTTTTCCACCAATATCGTTCCTTGAGTTTAGCAAAAGTAGCCCAGATTCCTCTATGCCCTGCCCATAAACTATCATGAAACTCTTTTAATAATTTTAGTTTTTCTTCCCTTTTGCCTATCACTCGTTGTGGCATCCCAATTCCTTTCTTCGGTCTCTTCCATAAGAATCCATCTCGAAGTAAAAATCCATATGCTTTTTTTCTTATTTGTTTGAATTTTTCTGTAGACCAATTCCCCTGCTTAGACAAGGTATTCAAATAATGACCAATATCTAATAATTCTCCTTCATAAGATTCTTCAAGAAATAGCTTGTCTTCTCTGTTGAGATTTGATATTGAATAGAATTTCAATCCGACATCATCAATGTCTTCAACCATTTCGTCCCCCCTCTCGTATCTTGCTCGAGATAGCATGTCTGCTACTAAATTGTCCTTTCCAGTGATATGCTTAAATTTTGGATTTAGTGACTTAATATAAGCAATCCATCTCAACATTGCAATATCTGGCGTTGAACAGTTAATAATCATTCCAAGTAATGGCAAGCAATCTGTTTCAATTACTACTACTGCCCCAATCAAATAGTCCTTTTCAGCTTTCATAGCCGAAACGACTCCCCAAAGTTCTCTTTTGACTTGCGAATATGCACGCTAACGAATACTTAAAACTTTAGCCCCAAATCGAACTGCAAATCTACTCCCATTCGAATCATCTTGACCCACAGCCCATCCAACGGCAATTGGACTAGCGTCTACAGTAAGAATCACTGGTCTATTGCACTTATAATCAACCTTCCTCAATATTGGAGGTGACATCAATAATTTCTTCAATCTTTGCATTGCCTGAATATGCCTTTCTTTCCATTCAAATCGGTAACCCTTGCGTAACAGTTCATATAATGGATCCGCTATGTGAGCAAAATGAGGGATCCAGATTCGATAAAATACACATGCACCCAAAAACCTGCGAACCTCTGTTAAAGAACCACAATCCTCTTTCATCCTTCCAATTGCTTCAACTTTAGTCGGATCTGGTTTTCTTCCATAAGATCCGCATAAATGTCCAACAATTACAACCTCTCGCACTCCAAATACGGACTTCATACCCGATAATGTAAGATGAACTTCTCCAAGCCGAGTTAAAATCTTTTCATAATCTTGTATATGATCAACAACATATCTGCGACAACCTCTCGTATCTAAAGTTTCATCCTTGTCTCCTTCTCTGCACCCTTTTATAGGAACATCATCCAGAAAAGGCATAGTCTTTTTCAGAATAAAATCTCTCAATACCTTATTCATCCCGTTCATCATATGCGCAACTGAGTTGGTCGCGCCTTGAGGAAGAGTGCACATTCTAACCAATCCAAGCGGTGTTCTCATCGTTGTCATATCTCTACTTCCTTCGGCAAGTTGAAATTGATCATAACCTGAATACAAATCACCCATTGAATAGATCGCCCTTCCAGCAAACGCCTCAGCAAATTCATCCACAATAGGTCCAATTCCTGCATTCCTGACAGTTACAGCATTCACCGGCTGCATATCTTGAATTAACCGCAGTGACCCATTCTTCTTAGGTACCGTAAACCATCGACTAGAATACGGTGCAAATGAAGGTTCTAATATTTTCATCTTTATCTTTTCTTTCAATAGTTCGACCAATTTAGGTAAATGTGTCCTCGGTACTGGAATCAGTCTTAGATTCCAAGGTACATGCGGTACAGTGAAGATAACCATAGGTGTTATAATATTTGGATCCACACACCCAATTTTATGAGATTCGAAGGCAAACGATCTACCTTATTTAGCCAACATCTTTTTGAAGCAAGTAATTTACTCCGGCAATAAAGAACCATCAGAACCAATCTTCAATTCTTCAAGAGTCTCTTCAGTAAACTGATGTCCAATACTCATTGGATCTCTTAAACTTGCTTCTTTTGATGCTTCTCCCATTTGTTCTTTAGAATCCTCTGGTAATGGTCCGGCAACAGGCTTTACCTTCTTATCTGCCGTTTTATATCTCGTCTCTACTGTGACTTCTGGTGCTTGAAAAGATTCAAGCATGGTATAAACCTCTCTCGAATGAATCTCAACAATCTTATCATTATCCCCTAACCCAATAGATGTAATCAATTCCAATGAATCTTCCAGCCCATTTTCTTCATAAACACCCAAAATCCTCTCATCATCTTACAATGTACCTATCTTGCGTAACTGTCCTTCAATATCATATAATCTTTTTCTTTCTTTTCTTTTAAAATCATCAACTTTCTTATACATAATATTTCCATTCTCCAATATACCAATAAAACTTGCATCAAAGGCACCTTCATCTCGCGAGAGTACTTCCTCTTTTGTACCTCCATAATCTCGCTTTACAGTGGTACCTCCCCAAAATCCTTAAATCCTTCAACAATCTTTGGCAATGGTTTCTCCCTCAACCTATCTCGATTCCGTTCATGGTTAGGAGGTACTGTTAGAAATTGTACAGCTTTCCTCCCATCTTTGCTCCGTACCCTTGCATAAGTAGAACCATCGTCAAGTACCTTTGTTTCCATCCGTGTTGCCGTGATATAAGGTTGTCCTAAAATCAACGGATAAGACGTTGTATCTTGAACGAAGGAATGTTGCTCCGTCGCAACATCCCCAATCCGAATTTTGACATCTAGACAAGCTCCATATAATTCGCCTCGTGTGTTATTAGCTGCTCGTATTGCCCATCCATGTTCCATATCAATTGGCCATTTTTGCTTCTTATAAAGATCTTTAGACATGAGATTTATTTCAGAACCATGGTCAACCAAGGCAACTATTGGTTCTTCTATATCTCCTACCTTCACCAATACCTCAGTAGTTGCCCTTGCCCAATGCTTTCGAGTATAATGGCTCAAAGTTTCCATTTCCTTGTCACTAGAATCTTCGAAACGTACTCGCTGATTATACCCATTCTTTTCATTTGTTGGTTGCTTGTAACCAATATCAACCTCTTCTTCATCTCTACATATTCTTGCATCAATAGCATGACTCATTCCAGTTTCGCTCATTAATTGCCTCTTTCGCTTAATGCTGTCAATGATAACATCATGAAACTCCTTCTTTGCAATTCCCAAGACTTCTTTCAATGTGAATTCCACCTTAGCATTTAATATACGTTCTTCCAACACCCCTTTCAAATTTGTTGCCGCTTCAATGTCAGAAAGTAGCTTATAAGCAATTGATTTGCCCTTATCTTTTGTCTCCGTTGTTTTTTCTCCCAATGATGCTGAGGTATCTTTTACAGGCAATTCTTGTGAAGCTGCCTCCCGAGCCTTGTCTCCTCGAGTTTGCCTCTTAAAAGAATTTCCTTCTCTAGTATCATCAAAATTTCCTCGTCTTTTTTCTTCCATCAAAGCTTCATGTTGGCTCTTAGCAATATATGCATGAACTGAAAGAGACTCAACAAGATCCTCCCAACCTGTTCTTCCTCGTATTGTAGCTACAGTTCTCAATAACGCTTCTCGAGGTAATTTCCCTTCTTGCATTGTAGAAACGGCAGAAGCCCAAAACTCACTAGTTTTCGTACTTCCACCAATTTCATCATCTACTCTAGCACCATAACTTGCACTTTCTCGTACTACTGTTTTATGCTCTTTTAAGTAATCTTGAACCAATGCTCTCATTCCTCCCTTGCCAAAATTGGTTTGAAGAAGATCCTCCCTATCTTTCAATGCTATCTTCCCATCTTTCCAGCAAATAATTCCCTACCGTATCATATTATTAAATTCATTGCAATCTTTTCTAGTGTGTGAAGCATCATCACACCAAATGCATCTTTGTACATATCCTTGTTTTGAAACATTCTTCGAATTGCTTATAGAAGTATTCTCTTCAAGTCTTGCCAATTTGATTTGAAGATCTCGCATTCCTCGTATAATTTCTTCCATACCCATATCTGCTTTCTTTGACAAGGATGTCGAAGGTTGAACTGTAGGCATTGTCGGTGGTGTTGTACGTACTGGAGCTTTGGGTGCTTGTACTGTTTTCGGAATATTGCTCTTATCCTTCCTCCTTTCTTTTTTTGTAAGCAACCCCACCACATCTTCAACGTTCTTCCACTTCGTTGTCAATCCTTCATCTTCTTCTTTGTCTTCAAGAAGGGATTCTAATTTCTCTTGCAATTCTCCATCAGCAACTTGAAGAAATAGATCAACTTTGTTCGGCTCCAATGTCAATTTTTCTACCTTCGATAATTGAGAGTACTGCCTCTCAAATTCCCTTAGTAGCTCTGTTGCTTACAAATTCTTATTGGGCCGTTCAATCCATCCCAGAAACAGCTTCTTAGTAACGCGATCATCATCTTCCAAGAAATATTCGTCTTTCAATGCATGTGAAAAATCCTCCCATGAATTCCCACAACGATCCGTAATCGATGTAATGTGGTCCCTTATCTCCGGTATCATGGCAAGTCCAAATAGTGCAACCATTTTTTTCTCAGAAACCCGATTTAATTCCATTTCACGAACATAACATCTTAAATATCTTAAAATATTCCTCCCATCAAATTGATCAATTTTATTGACCACTGCTTGCAATGCTTTGGTTGCCAAAGCTTCCTTTCGATCATTGCTTTGCTGTTGCTGCATTGACAATGAGAAGGCTTGAAACAAACTAGCAATAGACGGATCCATGTGCATACCTTGTCCTTTAGAAGACTCCCCACCAGAAACTTCTCCCAAAAATCCTTCAAAATTTTTATTTTCGTTTTCCATAAAAATAAAGATAAAATCAACCGAAATCCAATACCTTCTACCTCAAGCTTTCACGTCGGGTTCACCACTTATGTCGTATTACGTGCTTTCCTGCTCGAGAACACGCCGGGCGTCTGGTTGTAGAAGGTAGTATGGAGATTCGCCGATAGTCAAGCAGTCTATCAGTTTTTGACTGCTGGAATATAAATGACTGCAACAATGTACCGTAAATCTATACAGATGCTCTTTGACTGCTTGTCGAAGTCTTTTTTTTGCCCCAGCCGATAGGTCTCTAGACGTTACAAAGAACCCCAAACAACCCAAACTGTTAATCTTCAATACCCCTTTGTACTTACGATCTTGTATCCATTGACTGTCCTGTTAGATTAACCCAATAAATTTCATTCACTCCGCATACTCAATCCTATAGACATCCCTTTAATCCTTCAATCACAGACGTAACTCGATTTTACAAAACAGTCAAGAGTATTCAAACCCACTTCATTTAAAAATCCCGATTCACCATTACAACACTGACTTCAGCAGCGATTGCCTCAGTCTACCCAAAACTCTACGAAGAAGAAAAATCCAAATTCTATATCTTTCCTTCCCCGACCCGAAGCATGAAGCTCTTCTCTCTAATTCCCCTGATCTTCAAAAACCTCCAATGAAACCCGAACTGGTAACCTTACAAAAGCTGAAAAACTAGCTCCCTCCCCCGATTCCCCGAAAAAGAAAAAAAACCTCCCCCCTCAAAACTATATCCCCCCTAACCTTATCCTCTGAATTTCTTCAATCTTCCATCTTAGATCCGGAATTGGCTCCCACCTCAAGCTTGGATCCGAAATTGGCTCTCGCTGTCAAGCTTTCTCCTCTGTTTTTATCTTTAAGAAATCCATTTACCGAAAACAACGTTCCCTGAAACGGCACAGAGAACAGGACAGCCTGAAACAGAATCGAACCCCGTAATCGGGACCACATTGAGTCGCCCGACCAATTCAGGTCCTATATTGGGAAAGATGCCCGTAGTAACCTGGATGTTCCCGTAATTGGGTCAAATTGGTCCTCACGTCAGATTGGCTAAGACCCGTAGTAAGACCTGGATTTTCCGTAATTAGACTGCATTGGGTTGACCGGCCAATTCAGGTCTCATATTGGATAAGAGGACCCGGATTGGATTATCGAAATTGGATCCAATTGGCTCCTCGAACCCGTCGTGTGAATTGGTCCTTCTCTTCCTGCTGACTCCCGTTATTGGAATCGAATGGAGTATTTCAGTATGCCCCGGCTGACTGTAACGGAGTGACTGAACCTGACCACTCAGTATTTGTACTGGAGTTGGTCGATGCTCTCAATATTCGAGGTAACTGAATATTAATAAAATTCTCCTTTCTTTTTATTTTCACTGTATACTCGTGTTACAACACGACAGCGAGTAGCTGACATAATTTGCCGTTGGTCCAATAATCATTTACCTGAAAATTTCATTTTATCAATATTGATCAATGGGCTCTACTCACCAGAATTGAAAATGTTTGTTAAGGAAAATCAACCCGCCACAGTTGCATTATCGCTTGTTAGAGCCAAAGTGTGGGAGGAATGTCATTATGACCGAATCCTAAATTCAAACCCGACACTAATTCCTACTCAAGGATCTTCTAAGTTTCCAAATTGGAGTAATTTAGCCAATAGTATTACTAGAGCAATGGCACCTGTGACCCATTCTACCGTACCAATCCAAGGGGTACTTAACCCAATTCCGTTACAAGCTGTACCATCTCCGATGGCGAGCACTTACCCTCAATTTGCACCGTATCAACCGCCTGGCGTTAATACGCAGGAATTACCTATGTTACCAGGTTCGAAAGAAACCAACGAAATGCTGTTATTCAATTTAACCAAAAAAATGGAAGAGTTGGCAGTAAATATGGCCTAAGAAAAAGAGAAACGACCAAAGCAGACCAATTTTCGAGCCAATGTATGGTGTACCAATTGTAAGGGACAAGGTCATATGGTTCAAGATTGTCCTTCACCAGGAAACATGAAAATTCAATGTATGAATTGTGGGGGGAAGCATCCGACTAATAACTGTTGGTATTTGTCAAATCCACATTTTAATAATACCATGTCACCACCAATGTCATGGGATGTAAATCAAATTCAAGGGAGCAACGGTAATGGATGGAATGGTAATCGATTTAATAATCAAAACCGCAATTATTCTAATAACCAAAATTTTGGACCTAATTCTCAGAAGTTCCACCCAAATCAACGAAATTATCAAAGAAATAACGGGTTTATGCCCGAGCCTTCCTTACAAATGGGTCAACCAGGATCATTTACTCAGGCTACTTGGAACATACCAAGTCGTTACATCCCAATTGAAACTTCCAATATACCCAGTGGGATGGGACGAAAACCAGTTCGTTGTTTTCGATGTCGCCAGTATGGGCACTATGCAAATGAATGTTCTAACTCTAGTGCTTCGGAAGAATATGCACCAATTTGTGGAAATTGTAAACAATCGGGACATACAATAGCCCAATGTAACGCACCTTTTAATTTTAATAATCGCAATCAGCAGGTTCAAATTCAAAGTTCCCAAGAGGATACCAATCCAGTTCTTCAAGACTCTCCAGTTAATCATATTGAAGTAGTCCAAGCAGTACAAACTCGAGGTCAACGGAACCTTCAATCAATTCTTAAAAAGGATAAAATTATTGAAGAACAACTTGAACCAATTCAAAAGAAGGCGACTATATTCACAAAATCAGCGAACCAATTGCGACCAGTATTGGTTCCTACCGATTCATTCAATTCGACTCCGATTGCACCAGGAGGAGTCAATTCTCAATGTCCAGTACAATCAATTCCAATAGAAACAGTACCAACATTATCGCGTATTCTAATATCTGCACCAATCGAACCACCTAATTCTGTTTCGCAATCCAATAAGGTTCCGATATCCAATCCAATTCAGAGTATGCCAATTTCTAAGGGATTGAAGTTTCCAAAGACTCGACGGAAGAAAGCGTTTGGCATTACTACTGATTTAACTCCATATGATATATTAAAGGATCTTGATGAAATCCAACCAGCTATTACCATGAAGCAATTATTGGCTATAGCACCAGAGTGTCATTCTACTCTAACTTCTTCATTGATACGACGAAGACATCGAGACAAAGAGATTCATGAGGTGAGTTTAAATCCAGATCCTGGAGCACCTACAATTGATGTTACTATTGACGGAGTTTTAATCTCAGGCGTCCAGGTAGACGGTGGTTCTAGCGTCAATCTGATGATAGAGGATACCATGGAGAAATTGGGTTTGACTAGATTATTGCCTACTACTTTATTACTACGTATGGCGGATCATAGTAAAGTCCATCCGATGGGAGTTCTGGTAGATGTGGAGACAATTATTGCGGAAATTGCATACAAGATCGACTATGTAGTCTTTCAATTGAAGAGTTCTGCGTTATCATACCTAATTCTATTGGGTAGACCTTGGTTATTTCATGCGAAGGCTCGTAATGATTGGAGACGGGGGACCTTGACGATTGGGAAAAAGCACAATAAAATTATTTTGTAAATGTATCCAGTTTCCTATCATTGCGAATCACAAGTACCCTGCACGGAATTTACTTCAGAAGGACATAGTGAATCAAGCGACGATGAGGATCTATTTCATGGAAACGAACAATATGAACAAATTCAATCTCTTACAAAACATACAGGAGTTATTTATCAATGTGGTGGACCAGGGGAGTACTTAATTCACCAAGAAGATACTGACAATTCTGACCATGCCATTGCAAGATGGATGAACAATTACGCAGTCAACCATATTAGTGCAATGGAGCCAGAAATAGATGGTGCCAATTCATCAGAATTGGTAACGGGTTCAGAACCGGATTAACAACTGGAAGCACCGGAATTGGTAGAACCAGTTTGTCAGGAGATTAATCTGGGATTAGAGACCCAGAGTCAACCCATTCAAGTTTATGGTGGTATACAAGGACGAGAGCTTCAAGATTGGATCAATTTTTTCCATAAGCATAAACCTGCATTTGCTTGGACTTACAACGATTTACGAGGGATACGGCGGAAATTACAGAACATAGAATTGTGTTAGAAGAAACTGCGAGACCAATTCGCCAAAGACAACATCGGCTAAATCTGAAGTATTCGCTGTTAGTAAAAGAAGAATTGGATAAATTATTACGAGTTGGATTTATTTACAAAGTTCCATATAGTGAGTGGGTTTCCCCAATTGTAATGGTACCTAAAAAGAATGAAAAAATCCGCATTTGCCAAAATTATCGCAAATTGAATGCTGTTACTAAGAAAGATTATTTTCCATTACCCTTTACGGACAGTATATTGGATGCAGTCGCTGGACATGAGTGTTATTCCTTTTTAGATGGGTTTTTAAGGTATAATCAAGTAAAGATTGCTAAGAATGACCAATTAAAGACCACGTTTACAATTGATTGGGGTACCTACCTGTATACAGTTATGCCATTTGGGCTATGTAATGCTCCAGCTACATTTCATCGTGTTATGACTCAGGCTTTTCATAAATATTTGCGTAGTTCCATGGAAATTTTCCTGGATGATTTCTGCACATTTAGTAAACGTTGTGACCACTTGAAATGGCTAGGCAATTGTTTGGATCAATGTGATCACTTCGGTATATCTTTGAATTCCGAAAAATGTACGTTTGGTGTTCCTTCAGGGAAACTATTGGGGCATATTGTTTCCAAAAAAGGAATTGCTACTGACCCAGATAAAGTGAAAAAAATAGCCAATTTACTTAGATCCGATACAGTTGCTGGTGTGCGAGGTTTTGTGGGACATGTTAGTTATTATCGAAGGTTTATCCAATCATTTGCAGTAATTTGCCAACCCTTAACTAATCTTTTAAAGAAGCCAACATCCGATGGGATGAGTCCTATTTGGACACGTGAGTGTACCCTTGCTTTCGAGGACTTAAAACGCAGATTGGTATCTGCTCCAATATTAGTCTCTCCTTGCTGGACTAAAGTTTTTTATGTATATGTGGATGCATCCAATGTTGCAATTGGTGCGGTCTTAAGTCAAAAAGATGAAAAGAATTGTGATCATCCAATTTATTATGCAAGTCGGCAATTGGTTGCTGCTGAACGTAATTATACCACCACTGAGCGAGAAGCTTTGGGAATGGTTTATTCAGTTCAAAAATTTCGGCATTATCTATTGGGATATTCTTTTGTGTTCCACGTAGATCATGATGCTTTAAAATATATGATTAATAAACCTCAATTAAGTGGACGAATTGCTCGTTGGGTATTATTGCTACAAGAATTTAATTTTACAATTATTGTCAGACCTGGTAAATCTCATGCCAATGCCGATCATTTGTCACGATTAACTAAGGAGATGGGAGATGACCCCGTTCTAGATTCCCTACCTGATGCTAATTTATTTGCTGTTGATATAATTTCGGAAGAGTATGCCGATTTAATTCAATATTTAACATCACAAACATTTCCTATAACTTTTACGGAGACAATGAAGAAGCAATTGCTTTATAAGAGCACTCCTTACACAATGATTGGAAATGTACTGTATAAAAAGGGCAAAGATGATGTCTTACGATGGTGTATATATCAAAGTGAAGTTGACTTAATTTTAGAAGGATGTCACATGGATAGTTGTGGTGGTCATTTTGCTGGAGATGCTACGGCCCGAGACGCCTTATTGGCTGGTTATTGGTGGCCTACAATGTTTGCGGATGTCCATCAATATGTCCGGCGTTGTGACCTATGTCAGCGAATTGGTAGACCAACTGTTACGTCTGCAATGCCACTAGTACCAATTCTAGCTCAAATACCTTTTGAAAAATAGGGTATTGACTTTGTGGCACCAATTGCACCGGCTTCTCGCAATCGACAAAAGCGATATATATTGGTCGCTATGGATTATGTTACAAAATGGGCTGAGGCTGTTGCTACTCGAACTGATAGTGCTGCCACTGTAGCCAATTTTCTGTATGAAAATATTATTACCTGGTTTGGATGCCCTAAGGAATTGGTCAGTGACCGTGGAATTCATTTTATTAATAACACTATCGCTGCGTTAACAAATAAGTACGAGATCAAGCATCGTAAAACTTCTCCTTATCACCTTCTGGCCAATGGTCAAACTGAAAAGATTAATGGAATTTTATGTAAAATATTAACCAAGACAATTTCGGGTGCTGGCACCGATTGGGACACAAAATTGTTTGCGGCTTTATGGGCTTATCGTACTGCTTATAAGGTTACGACCAATTCTACGCCTTTCCAATTGGTGTATGGACAAGAGGCTATTTTACCAATTGAATTGGAAGTACCCAGTTTACGGATTGCAGTGGATGAACGCTTAGGTGATACAGCGTCGCTTCAATTTAGGTTAACTGAATTGGAGAAATTGGATGAGAATTGAGCTCACGCTTTGATGGTTATGGAAGCCATTCAAAAACGACGGAAAAGTTATTACAATAGCAAATTATAATTGAAAACTATTAAACCCAATGATTTGGTTTTGCTGTATGATAGCCGGTTTCAAAATTTTCCAGGAAAATTTCAAGTACGATGGCATGGACCTTACAAAGTTATTGACTGTTATCCTAATGGATCAGTACAATTGGAAGATTTTTCTGGCATTAAATTGCCTACACATATTAATGGTTATCGGTTAAAGTTATATCAAATGTAATTGTTTAATCAGTCCAAATTCATTATTATTTCTTCTTAACCCGAGGACGGGTATGTTTAATGATGAGGAGGGGAGACTTGTTAAGTACGCCGTAATTTTGATGTAACCCATTGCAACTGATAGGAGAGGGGCACTTCTGAATCAGTACCTCCATTCTTGCAATTGTAGCCGAGCAATTGAGTACACCGAAAGAGGTGTTTTTGTGTTAGGGTTAGAAGTTTTGTTATTAGGGTTTCACAATGACGAGACGTCTTAAGCGAACAAAAGAGAGGGATGATAGGTCAAGGAATGTGAGGTTTAGGAATGAGTTACCAGAATTGGAGCTGGTAACGTTCACAAATATGGAGAATTGCCAGATTGACTTGCTGTGGCAGAGGAAATTCGAGAAAGATTTCAAGGAGGCGGACGTTTATGGTTTCTTGCGATATTCAAGAGTTTTACCGCCATTAGATCCGTCTATTGTAGAAAAATTTGTGCGACATTATGACCCATCAGATGGTTCGAGTGTGGTGCATAATCGTATTGTGGGATTGGAGGCGCCCATTCTATACAAAGTTTTGTATTTGCCAATTGGAGAACTGGCCGTAGGATCAGAGGTGACGGTGGAGTTCAATCCGGAGCTATATTTTCGTTCGAAGGCTGACACGTTTGTGAAGGGCCAGGGTTGGAAGGTACTGGACGTTCTTAAACCAGAAGTGGGAGAGTGGTTACGATTTGTTCAGAAGAGAATGGCGTTAAATAGACATACAACATATATTGCCAAGAACTTGTTGTTTGCAGCAGTAGCTTCAATGGATGGTATGAAGTTTAATTGGGCAGAGTTTATAGCTCAACATATGCATAACGAGTTATCATACAAGAGGACGTTAGGGAAGGTTACTACATTACTTTGTTCCAATTACATCTCTGAGATAGTGAAGTATCAGTTGAAACTCCCTCTACAAGAACAAGAGAAGGCGAGGTTGAAGAAGTCAGGGAAGGTAGTCACCCTTGAAGAAAGACAGAAGGAGACTGAGCGAGCCAAGTCACCTGAGCAGATAGTGCAAAATCAGCAGGAGCAAACCAATCAGCCATCAATCGCAGTGGGTACCAGTTCTAAGGGCAAGGAAAAATTGGATCAAAGACCAGAACCATCTTTAGCTTTGGTTTTACCAAACCGGTTGACTGCAGAGACATCTACCCAATTCGAGGGTCAACACAGTTCTGGTGATAAATGGGGAAGTGCTAAAGAGATGCTGTTATATCAAGTGGAGACACTCTTACCCCAATTCAACAGGTTGCATAGAATGGTGCACGAATTACAAGATAGTGATGAGCTGAGTAAAGATTTGGAGAATCAGAAGAAATTGGTTGCAACTCAACAGAAGATAATTGCAGAATTGGAAGAGAAGTTGGCTGAGAAAGTGACGAAGTATACAGAATTGGAGGTTAGGTTAAACAAAATGGACAAGGATTGGCGGATGAATAGAATGCTTCATCAAGCTGCAGAAGATCTTTCGAAGCAGGAACGAGATCTAGCAAGGACACAATTGCAAGAATCCCTAGAGAAATGTGCGAAATTGGAGAAAGACCATCAACAGACGTTGTTAGAAGTTGCTACAATACGGGATCACATTGGAAATTTGGAAGCAGAATTGGATTTAACAAGACAACCGGTGAGTACTTCCAATTCTGAAGAAGTTGCAGAATTGAAGACCAAGCTTGATGACCATCAGAAGTATATTGCAAGGTTGGAAGAGCAAGTGCAAGTGTTGGGATTTGCCAATGAAGACTTAACTGAGCAATTGGAAAAGGCAGAAGAAGAAGAAGAAGAAGAAGAAGAAGAAATCGAAGAACCCAATTTTCAGGCGCAAGCACCAGTTGAAACGATCTTATTGGATGAATTATCGGAGCCAACCAATGCTGACAACCAATAATATTAGGAGAATTGGTTCTAGAATTGGATGTTTGGGAGGACGCGACACAGTTAGGAGTGGGGCTATGTAGAACAGATAAATTAATTAGTACTAAAATTTTGACTTTAGTAGATTAGAACCGGTATTGATGAAATCAGGAAACCAATAGTCATGTGAAAGGTTCCAAGATACAGTTAACTGACAAAAAAAACCGGTTGGAATCTGAAAAAGGGTATAGTAGGAGAAAGATTGATTAGCTTAGGGCCAGACTTGTGAGTCTTAGAGCCGGGGTATGCTTGGGTGCTACCTCTATTTTTTCTATTTCTTTCCTTTTGTATTTTGATGTTTCGTTGTGTTTACAAAGAGAAGTTTATGAGAATTGTGTGTTGATCACAGTGTTACAGTGAATGTTGTATTGGACCAGAATTGGTTCTATACATTGTACATGAAATAGTGTTATAGATTGAGAGATGATAGTTTGAAAATGATTGAATGACCATTGAGTTGGAAAATATAAATGAAGTTAGAATTACAGAGAATTGATAAGAAATTGAGAATGTTGTAATTGAAGTTATTAAATTAGACATGGTACTGAAGAATTAATATTATATAATTCAGTGATTGGAAATTAACTTATTGAATATCAAATGATTATATTCAATTAATTGTGACCTTAACAATTAACTCATGCGACAGTTCTTTCCCTTGTGTTTGAACCGATTTAAACTATACTTAATTCAAAAATTGTGGCAATTCGGATTTCCTGACTACAATTTCCAATATGAATCATGGAGATACTATGCCTACGCCTATGAAAGAAGTTCAAAGTGTGTGACAAGAAGTTGTGTAGTTGAAGGAAGCAAGTAGATCGACCTTGCAACTAAATCTTGGGAGTTTTGCTTCTACAAGTATGATAGGGATAATGATTAGTATGCCTAAGGAGTTTGATGGAACAAGATCAAAATTTTGAGGATTTTTACAATAAGTCAAGCTTTATTTGAAGTTGCATCTTTTCCAATATTTGGATGGATTTATTCAAGTCATTGAGTCTTTTCTTGATTTGTGAGGAGTTTAAAACATATCATATGAATTTGCATTGATTTTGGCCTTGATGAGTAAGTTTGTGAAAACTTAGGAGCTGCCATCATTATTTGATTTGTTCTTCTTTGGCCATATCTTTGTTCTTGACGTCTTTCAAATAATTAATTATGGCATGCAATAGCTTGAGTGATAAATTATTCTAAAGATTTTACCTTTGGGATCAAGAGAGCTTATGCTTATGTTGTAGAAAAGCTTTGCATACTACTCAACATTGTCCAAAGAAACAATGCAATCAAAAAATAAGAAGCATGGTTGCCAAACAAGATGAGGTGTTGAAAAATGAGTTTTTCTAAATACAATAAAGACCGTGCGAGTAGAATCTTGTATAACTCTTAGTAAAGGTCCTATTCTCTCCTTAGACGGCTTGTCTTATTTTATGATAGGAATTTATCTAGGACCAAAAAATCACAAAGTCTTAGCTTTGTTAGATTTAAGAGCCTCAATCTATTTTATAAATGAAGTTTTTGTCAAAAAATAAGAGATATCATTACTAAAAAAAAATTAAACTTGTACATATAGAAGTCATAGTTGGTCATTTGCTATCTTTTGGAGATGTTACTCATGAAATAGTTTGTTTAGATGTAGTAATTAAATATCAGAATAGCATAGTAATATTTAATGTAATAATATCTCTCTCCAATCTGATTATTTTAGAAATATTTGGGTTAAAAAATTATTATCCTTAAATAGATTAGATTTCTTATAATCTTAATTTTTCTCATAGTTTAATCTAAAAGTCTTTTAGTGAAGTAGAAATACATAAGTCTAGTACATCCTAATCCTTATTGGTAGATGCAAGAGCTTTTATGCATGCCATAAAAGAAGGATTATCTTTTGTTTTATATGCCATGCCTATTTTTGATTGTAAAAAGACATCAAGTGATATTCTTAGCTAATATTAAGATTTTCAAGATATTTTTGAAAAAAAAAATCCAAATATTCTTCTGAAGCATTGACCTTATGATTGTTCCATTGATCTTCATGAAAGAGCTCAATCATCATTTAGATCAATCTATAGCCTATCACAAAATGACTTGGTTGTATTCAAAGAATACATTGATGAAAAAATGGCTAAAAATTTCATACATTATTTTAAATATCCAACCAAAGCTCCTATCTTATTTGTGAAGAACAAAGATAGATCTTTGTAGATGTGTGTGTACTATTGAGGAATCAATAAGATCACTATTAAGAATAAATATCCTCTATCTTTGATTTCAAGATTTTTTAATTAACTAAATCAAGAAAAGATCTATATAAAAAAAAGATCTATGAATAGCATATAATTTGGTACATATTTAAGAAGAAGATGAATAAAAAATTATATTTTGAATTAGGTATGGATATTTTGAATATAATATCATGCCATTTGAACTCACAAATACACCAACTGCTTTTCAACATCTAATGAATGATGTCTTTTATGAGTTTCTTGATGATTTTGTTGTCTATTATTTGAACGGCATATTAATCTACTTTAAAAACATAAAAGAATATGAAATTCATGTTTCGTCATGTTTTATAAAAATTTAGAGATGCAAGATTATATGCAAAGTTAAAAAAGTGTGTATTCCATATTACTCAATTTGACTTCCTATGATATATCATTTTCAATAAAAGACTAATGATAGATCCAAAGAAGATCCAAACTATCATAGATTGAAAGATTCTAAAAACAATAAGAGACATGCAATATTTTTTGGACTTTGCAAATTAATATTAGATCTTCATCAAGAATTTTTCTCAAGTTGTAGCTCCACTTATACATTTGACTTATAAAGACAAAATTGAGTAGAGTAAAGAAGTTGAAGCATCATTTGATGCTTTAAAAAAAGAATTTACTTTTACACTAATTTTATATTGTGTCAACTTCTCCAAGGCATTTTTTATGGAAATAGATGTATCAAATTTCGTTTTAGATGCAGTATTATCACAAATAGGGGCACATGACAAATTCCATCCAATAGCTTTTCATTCCAAAGTTTTTTCAATAGCCAAGTTTAATTATGAGATCTATAATAAAGAGCTCCTTGAAATTATGGATTCATTTCAAGAATGGCATCAATATTTAAAAAATGCCTTAAATCTAGTTACAATATATAAATATTAGAAGAATTTCAATTATTTCATGTTATCACATATTTTAAATTGTTCTGAAGCTTCTTAGAGGATGTTCTTATGAAGATTTGATTTCAAGATTATTTATTGACTTAGAAAACAAGAAGGTTTGTTGGACATCTTTTTTAGATTCTTATCTTGCACCAAAAGAAGGAGATGTATCTTTTTATCAACAAAGAACAATTCTCTTGAAACCAAATTTTTTTCATCTTTGAGCAACAAAATCAACATTGAGTGTTGATTCAACGTTTGTCAAGAAAATTCAATCAAGTATGTCTTTTGATCCACTTATCCATGATATCAAGAATAATTCTTTTAAATCTTATGATACTTCTAAGTTCAAGTTCAAAAACAACCCATTCTATTATAAGAGACAATTATACATTCTAAAAGGTAGGGCATAATTACGTGTTCTTTAAACTTGTCATAACTTTCTAGTACCCAAATATTTTGGATACAACAAGTCTTTAGAATTAATTTTTATGGACATATATATTTATCCTAATAATTACTTATATGATTAGATAAAAGTAGGTAAATATAAATTAATTTCATAAAGTCTTCTAGAAAAGCTTCCTAAAAGCTTCATAGATGTAGTTTTGACTTTAGATGTGTTTATAGGTTAGAAACTTGGCCAACAAGTTAACTACATGTTGGTAGTTTGTAGAACAAGTTAACTCCATGTAGTAGCTTGTGGAACAAGTTAATTTTATGTAGTAGCTTGAGGAATAAGCTAACTATATGGCGCATATATAGATAATTTGCTTTGTAAGTTAAGTCATATGGCTAGCAAAGTCAATACGTTTTTGAGGTCTTATAAGACATTGCTTTGTAGCTCTTACTTAAGAGTATATATGGAGGCAAGAATGAAGCCTTCTTTAGTCTTGTCAATGCCTTTTTTGTTCTTAGTCTTATTTCAAGACTTTCTAGTCTTTTTGTTTTTAGCAATAGCCAATTCTAGTTTAATATTATATCATTTTTGAGTCACTTTTTAGTTCTTTTCAATGACACAAGAGTATATTGAGGATTTTTTTTTTTTTTAAGATTCATATCCTTGATATTAATATTGAGAGATTTCTGGTCACTTCAAATGTAAAAGGCAGTCAAAGATTTTATACAATCATGTGATATTTGTTTAAGATCCAAAACTCCTTGCCATCAACCTTATGAACTTCTTCAACCTTTACCTATTTCAAAACAACCATAGTCTTTCAGTTCTATGGATTTTATCAAAAATATTCTAATTTCAAGTTTATATGATTTTATATTTATGGTAGTAGATTATTTTATCAAGATGGCATATTTTGTACCATATATAAAATATATCAAAAGTAAAGAAATAGCTAAGTTTTTTTTTAACAACATCTATTGCTATCACAGATTCTTAAAGATATTATATTGGATAGCATAACTTAATTTATAATAAGATTTTGAAGAATCCTTTTCAAGATTTTAAAGATAGATATAAAGCTCTCTTTGGCTTTTCATCCTCAAACTGATTGGCAAACAAAACAAGTAAATCAAGTTTTGAAGGAGTAATAGAGGTGTACCATTAACTATTATTAAGATAATTGGATAATTTTTTTTATCATTGGCAGAGTTTACATATAATAATTTGATACATTCTTCTATTCAACAAACATTTTTTTTTTTTTTTTATCAATTATAGTTATCATCAATGACTTGATACTTTTGACTTTTTAAAAATTGATAATCATGTAGTAGAAGATTTGGCAAATAGTTTGTCAGAGCTACACGCAACAATGAAGGTTCAATTAAAGTGATCTTAAGAAAGACAAAAAGTTAATACAGATGCCTATCACAAGAAACAACTACAATTTAACGTAAGTGACAAGGTATAGTTACTTAGTTGCAATATCAAGACTACTCGTCCTTATGATAAGTTGAACCATTTTAGGCTTAGACCTTTTTCTATTACTAAACAAGTCAATTTTGTTGCTTATCAATTATATCTATTGAAGTCTATGAAAATCCATCCCATATTTTACATATTTCTTTTTGTATTATATAAGACAATGAATATCTTGGAAAGAAGATAAATGCCACCTCTTCCTATAGAAGTAGATAATAATTAAGAGTTCAAGGTGGAAAAAGTCTTAGATTGAAGGCATCGACAAAATAAGTTAGAATATCTTATTTCTTAGCATAGAAATGATATTAGTGAATGCACATGGGAGCAAGAAAAGAATCTTGTAAATACAACAAAGAAAGTTGAAGCTTTTCATCGATAACATCCATCAAAAGTAAGATGAATAATAGAAAAAACTCTGCTATAAAAGAAACAAGATTAAAGAAAGATAATATTCTACCTTCTATTGTTCATTGTAGCTTCTATGTATTTGTGATGCTAAAGGGATAGAGAACCAACAACCAATAGATTCAACTCAAAAGCTTTCATTATTGGACTTATTAAACAAGATATTGCAATTGTTACAATCTTCAAGATGATGAAATCAAGATAAAGATCCTCAAGAATGACATATCTTTCTTTGAATAGATGGCGAGATACAATATATTTGATATCACAACCTTGGAAGAGACTTTCAATATTTGGTGATTTTATTAGATGTAGAAAGAATTCCTGATGGTGTTCCAAATGTATTATTTGAAGGAAGTTACAAAGGCCTCAACAATAACCAAATAACAAGGTAGTCTTTTTGTCATAATATGGGCACTATTGATGGTTGAAAGGACCTATCAACCATCTTCAAAGAGAATAAAGATCAGAGTATGTGGCAAATATAATTTGCCACATTTTGGATTTCTTCAACATATGAAGACCACTCCTTGTAGAACTTGTCTCTAGAATGAGGGATAATTTCACGAATATACATAGATATATTAATAAATACCTATATGATTAGGTAGAAGTAGATAAAAAATAAATAAAAGTAGATTAATTTTATAATATCTTTTAGAAAAGCTTCCTAGAAGCTTCATAGACATTACTTTGACTTAATATATATTTGTAGTTCATTGATAGGTTAGAAACTTGGTCAACAACTTAACCACATGTTGATAGCTTGCAAAATAAGCTAACTATGTGGCACACATATAGAAAACTTGCATTTCAAGTTAAGATATATTTTCAAGGTATTATAAGACATTACTACATAGGTCTTAGTTACGAGTATATATGGATGTAAGAGTGAAGCCTTCTTCACTCTTGTTAATGCCTTTTCAATCTCTAGTCTTATTTCAAGTCTTTCTAGTTTCCTTGTTTATGGCAATAGCCATTCTAGTTTAGTAATATATCATCTTTGATTGATTTTCTAGTTCTTTTTAGTATCACAAGAGTGTATTGAAGATTACTTTTTTTGAGATTCATGTCCTTGACAATAAATAAATACTATTAATATTTACAATCTATCATAGAAATAATTATAAAAATTCTTAAACTTATCTAATAACTCTACTATGAATATAATTTTCATTTTAGCAAAACATGTCCAATCAACTTATTTGAATAAATAAGAAAACCAATATTCTATTAAAAACTACATCTAAACATATCGATTTAATTATTATATACACACATTTGCATATATAACCACATCAAACTTTTTTTTCATGCACATAAAATTATCTCCAATGAACATAAAACTAAAAATCTATGGATTACAAGTAAAATGATTGAAAACATAATTTAAAAGAAGCATATAGATTCACTCTATTTAGAGAAATGGTATGGGAAAGCCATAATAAATATTCTTACATTGGTAATCCAAGAGCAGATTTTCATGTTGTGCATCTTCATGTCGAATTGTTGTGTGAGAAATGGGAAAGGGATCATGATGAAGAAACATGAGAGAGATAGTAAGAAACCGAAGGAGCACCGCACCAGGCAGCAGCAGAATGTGCAGACTGGAAGCAGGAGCTGTCTGCACAGACCTCATGGCCACGCCCAGGCACACATGGACATGCAGGCACCCAGTCTAGAGTCAAAGCCAAGCATAAGAAGAAGAAAAAGCAGAAGAAGAATAATGAGAAGAGGAATAAGAAAGGGGGGGGGGACTGTGCAGACACTGTTGCAGGTGGGGATGGCGGGTGGGATGACATGGGATGCAGAGTGGAGCATTGAAGGAGAGCTGGGTTGTACCACGGCTCTGACAGGTGCGGATGAAGGAAGCCACGCTGGGGTGCAGCAGCCCAGCGGGATGGGGTAGCACTGCACTGCACATCACAGCAGGGGCAAAGCATAGCATAGCAAAGCAAAGCACAATTGAAATCCAGGTTGGAGGCGGGGGCTTTTGAGGAAGATCTAGAGCAGAGTCGAAACGGCAAAAGCACAGGTTAGCATCAATTGCGGTGACGACACAGAGAATCTGGTCGGGGAATTTGGGGGTGGTGGGGGGTGGTGGTGGCGCTGCTGCACCCCCACCAGCCGCGAGGGGAGTTATGGTTGCTGTCAGGCGCCTTGTCCTTGGGAAAAGGGCACCGTGAATCACTATCTACTGCTGAGCTATGAGACGCAGGGCAGCTTGTTGCACGAGACCTGCCGCTCTAGTTGCTCGCTCGACGTGGAGAGACCTTTCATGTATCATTCTCCCCTGGGGCAAGTTAGTATTGGGCGATGGTGTTGCCTTTTCATCACCACCTTTGCTACAGTCAGCTCCGAATTCCTCATTGAGATAGTCTCTTGGTGATCGATGCTTGGCTCATGAGTGTTACAGCTCCCTGGCAATATTCTATACTCTGCGTTGTTGCAGCTCTTGTACTGAGTTGCTTAAAGGGGTGCTCATGGGCAGAGACGTTGTGGTTTTAGAAGGGCATAGCAATCATGGTTGATTCAATTTTATGGTAGATTTGAGTTTACGGACTCGTGCTTCGTGAGACTGCTCAGAGCCGGTTGCAGATTCTGTGCGTGTTTCGAGACCGAGCTGGAGAGATACTCTTGATGTACCACAAGTTCCAATTTCGAATACATCCCTTTCAGCGTATAAAGTTGGAAAATGAGAGTCTTACCGTGGGAAAGGATGGGGTCACTCACAGCTATCCTGTCTCGAGGACAATTTAAAGGCAGCATGACCATGGAATCGAAAAGAATTACCTTGGATTTGCTGCGAGTTTTAGTCTAGTTTAGGGACGTCCTGGCGACCGGTCTTGAGAAGTGCTTAACATAAGGCATTGACTGAGGGATGATTTAAGAGAGAGAGAGAGAGAGAGAGAGAGAGAGTCAGACAATGATAATCGAGATGTTGAATAGGGGAATTATCGTCTGTTGGGCTCTACTACTACTCACCGCACTACCTAAAGGAATTGTTGGACGACATATACCAGGTAACTCATTTGACCAGTATGCAGATCGAACTCATCGAATCGTTTGTGTTTATTAAGGTCTACTATTCTTGTTTTGATTGTAGAACAAATCATGTTGAAATCGCTACAATGTCGGGTTTTCTTCGCGCTAATATCGACCACTTTGCCATTAGCTCTTTCAACTGGACCACCCGCAAGAGTCTCGATGCAGACTCCCGGAGTCGAAGCTGCTGCTGCTACTGCTGCTGGGCACTTACATATGGGAGGAACACTGGGACATGGCACCCAGTCCCAGGTGAGCTTTGGTTCCTTCCAACTCTCGAGGTCTAGAACCTCGGCTACTTCCTCTGAATACTGTAGAATGCCACTGCACATTTGAATCTTTAGATTAAACTAGATGTTCCTATTTTTTGAATGAAGAAGCACATGTATCTGCATTGAAGTAGAAACCTTTGAGTCCAAAATTTTAGGGGTAAATGTATTCGAAACGTGCGTGATGCAGGAGGGAAGCTCACCACCTCACAGAAAGATTCTTCTAGGCGTTCGGAAGGAAGTCGATAGGGACGATTCTATATATGGTCACAGATTGTTGGTAGGCTCGTCTCCGCCCACTTGCCTAGGCAAATGCGGCGCCTGCATTCCCTGCAACCCAATCCACGTTTCGATCGGTAGCCCTCACGGTGCATTGACGCAACAGGAATACTATCCCGAGGTTTGGAGATGCAAGTGCGGAAACCGGCTGTTCATGCCATAGAACATCAAACTTCAGACCGAGTTCCCTTGTCTCGCCAGTCATGCGATGATTGCAGCAGGGATTCACACGCGGATTTACTTATCCACGCCCCAAGTTAACTCTGCTTGCAACTTGTTGATCTCGACCTGGAGATGCCGTCCACCACTTTCTGCTGAAATTCAGTGTCGCTTTTCAACATCACCGTGCAACGTGCAAGATACCAACAACTAATGCACAGAATTGATATAGCCGATCGCAAACGCAGAGGCATATGATCTGATGAAAAGGTGGGGAGATTTAAGTTAGTATAGGGCATCAGTGATCATCTACTCCGCTGTTCCACACACAGGGAGATGGTGGAGGTTCTGTGTATTAAATTAATTATTGCAGGAGCGAAGGTTCACATTGAGATAGTAGCAACTTGTGAAAAGGCCGTAGAGTATTATTGTTCGATCTAATAATGAAAGACGCATGAGGGAGCCTCTAGGAGTGCCAGCGAGGTCATGATGTTAGAGCTTTCAACCGCGACGTAGTTCCTTGAGTAGCTCAGATTGTCACAGCTCCAGGCTCATGTAGCGGCACATTCCAAATTAGGCTGTTAGTAGTGCATGGTTCAGGTAGTTAGCTAGGCAAAGCATTTCTCATGTTATAGCTGACGATGGCCTGACGGAATGTACTTCAATATAATTTCAAGTTTGGTTAATGCCAGACAACACTTGATCAGTAACACACGATCGTAGAAGTTTCGTTGTCTTTGTCAATTGTCCAATTCAGATTTTTGAGGTCATACATGATGTCCGGTGCCTACTGTTCGAAGCCCGAAGGTCTCCATGATAGCTGTGGATGCAGCCGGGAGCACATCTCGAGATGAGCAGATACTGGAAGAATCGTCGAGGGTAAGGCCGCTGAAGACTTGTCAGCTTCAAGTGCGCTGGTTGTCGTGATTTGCATTGTTCCCCAACAACTTGTTGGCTGGTTTGCACATGCTTGCACCACTTACTCAAGCATTCAGCGTATAAAAATGTCGGCATAGTTGGTGATAATGGCCCGCAGAAGATTTGCCAGAGGATTACATAATGGCGAAGGTCCCATTCTGGGCGTAAGATAGTCGCAGTTTGGGTCAGCAAGCAGTGCATGAAGTGGTGAAGCAGAGCAGGAGTGACAAATCTGCAAGACGCATCAGATTTTTGTCTTATTACGAGCGATGTGGGTCTTAATAATATAAAGACTCGTCACGGCGTTGAATGCTTCAGCGCAGAACAGGGCGTCAAGGGGACAAGACCTGGCATTCCTATTTCAGGATCAGGCAGCGGCATCAAACGGATTTAGTCAAACATTTGTGTTCAGCACCCACGTCCATCTCAATCTTGCTGCCCCTGAGATTCATAGATTACTGAAGGAAAACAATGCAATCCTCTCCGCCATGACTTATCCTCTGACGCTGTCGGAAGGCAACTGCGAGGATTCTCTTCTAGTCTCAATTTATGCATTCTCTTGACTTTTTGAATTCGATGTCTCGCAAAAAGGATTAAGGACTTTTTTTGTTTTTTTTCCACTTTTTACATTCTTGTAAACAATCTGACAATAACAGACTACATCGATTCATTCGTCTTCTACTCAAACTCTGAAAACGAGATAAGTTATTTTTCCTAAAATTTCAACGTTGAATCAACAATTCAGCTGAGCTTTCTGGTACATTGTTTCTTTTCTCCAAAGAGAGACCCAGGCAGGTAAGACTAGTCCAACGATTCTCTGCAGGAGCTGATCGCAACCCAATGCACCTGGCAAGGGTCCCATAACGTCTGCACCTGAACCTGAATGCAAATTGACAATGTCACTCCAACCGCACCCTCACACCAAATTCGACCGACATTCAACACGGGTGTTGTGGAGACGGACCCAATTGTCAGAAACTTCGCGTCACCCCAGAATACTAACGCATCACGAGACGGTCTACACTACCGTGTACGTACGCTGTGTCTGCTACGAGACAGAAAACTCCGGTGCTTGATTTACTGTGACTTGATGAGTTCATTTGAAATGTTGGTCTTCAGCTGTGTCTAGACTTATTTACAAAGTTGTCTCTTTTGTCAAATATCACGTAGGAAACAATAATTAAGGTAGTGGTTTAGGGCAGAAAGATACTACATTTTGATTTAAATAGAATTGAAATTAGAAAAATGTTAATATGCCGATTTTATATTGGAATATGAAATAGGATTTCCATTTTATGGTTCGACTGTAACTAGACTGTAATATTTTTGAACTAATTGTACCTATTTTAATTGAGTCAGGGCAAGGTTCTGGACCCTGGAAAGAAATTGAGATAATAGGTGGAGCATCTTTCAGTAGATTAGACAGAGAAGCTCACGATTGTGCCACCTGCAGATCATCTCTTGCAAATTAACGAACACGAGCTAACGTTTGTAACGGTTTTGGCTTATGTAAATAAGTAAGAATTTATGACCAATACCATGGCACACCAAATCTCTCATCCTTTGCATGATACCACGGCGAAGCCATTTATGGAATTCGCCAACAGTGCACTGCAGACGACGTTGCTTTCAATCCCAGTACTGGATCAGACTCCCTAGCAATAAATGGACAAGTACAATGACACCGTATGGGTGGGTAACCCCTCTAGTCCAAGTAGGCTGGGTAGCATAGTCCGAGGACAAGCTGATCACCACACTGGGCCTGGTGCGGCTGATTTGCAATGGCTTTGCAGGCCAGTACTGAAGCGACAAATGGGATTCCGGACAGAACCGAGGCCGTAGACAGCGGGGAGGGAAGAGGTCAGATACCGTGGGATTGATGATGGGGGTGGAGGGGGAGAAAGAGAGACATACATACATAGAGAGAGAGAGAGAGAGGGAGAGAAGCAGTTTTGTATTCATTCTGCACAGCTGCATCAATACTTAACCTATCCTGCAACACATCTCGACACACTGACTGACTTACATACATACTCCCCCTCACACTCACTGTAACCACACAGGCGCCAGCCACTTCGTTCCATGCTGCAGGAACCTCGTGGACAAGCTCCGTGACCAGCAAACCCACGCCCTCTACCTGGCCATCTAGAATCATCCAGAGATAACGCTCCCGAAAAAGCGTCCATGCTAGTTCGACACTGGAAAGCCAGAGAGAGCTAGATGGTTGAAAGCAGGAAGATAGATCATCGGGCAATGTCTCATCTGCACATGATTGGCTCGCCCTCAGTGCCAGAAACGCACACGCTAGTAATGAGCATGGCGAGAGTGAGAGACAGAGAGCAAGAGCACACGAGCAAGAGCAAGAGGAGGAAGAGCCACGCAATGGAGCAGTGGCACTGACAGGGAGACGCAATATTATGCATGGCCAGCAAGCAAACAAGCAAGCAAGCACCACTCTCACATATACCGTCCCTTTCTCCCAACTGTAAATGAGACCGGGACCTCTGATTTTTGTACCCTTGTGGAGCCATTCCCACTACCCCCCCCCCCCCCCCCCCCCCCCCCAAGAAATGGTGTTCAGGGCATAGACAGACATTCCGTTTTTTTTTTTTTTTTTTTTTTTAATTTTATGTTGGCCATTGGATTGCGATTCTTTTGTTGTAATTTAATAACCTCAGTCAATTCTAAGAAGTGTAGTCTCTCTTCTTTTTCTATATATATATATATATATATATATATATGTGTGTGTATATCGCACTTTATTTATATGATCTATGGAATAGAAAGTTTCTTTTCTTTAAATTAAAGATTGGAAAATACGTTGTATGAAGTAACATCCATATTTATAATTAATACTCAAATAGTTTTGTATATTCTTAGAATTGAACAATTAGCATATTCAGATATTTTATAAATTTCTCTTACACTAATAAAATTAATTTTCAAACTATTTGCACAAATTGTGGAAAATAACATATGTATTATTTTTTTTTGGAAAAATAGCACAAGTTGGAAAATTCTTGGTTGCTTATATGATCTTAATTAATACACTTCTTATAAGTGTTTTGAAGACTTTTTGAAGGATTTTTTTCTTTTTTTCTTTTGTAAGTAGTAATAATATATTCTTATTATAGTATATTTAATTATTTTCAAAATAAACGTTTCTACAAATTTTAGAACTTAACCTATATTCTTATTAGTTCAATAATTTCTTTTTGCACACTTTTCAAAAACTTAGTATTAAAATTTTAAATTTTCATTTGTTATTAAAGAAAAAATTGTAATACTACTTGTGAATATAAATATAAATATATATTTTCAAATAGATTAGTTTTCTTTTGAAATTATAATTATAAAATCTATGCATGAGTAAAAATTTATTTACTTTACCAATTGCAATAAAAACACCATATCTATTTGATGTTAGCTCATAATTTATGCCGGATTGGATAAACACATATTTTAATATCTAAAAAATTATAAAATAACTATATAAATATATAATATTGATGGCTTTAAATATTTAATCATCTCTTTGAATTAAATTTTGATATAAATTAATATATCACAATTACCAAGATATATATATATATATATATATATATTTTAATTTTAAATTAATTTTAAACATAAATTATGATTTATATTAATTTTTTTGAAAATGGAATCTTTTCTGTAAAAAATCTAATTAAGTACCATAGTTAAATACATGCAATATATGGTTTTGAATTTATCATAAGTTTGTTAATATATTTAGATCTTTAAAATTTTAATCTTTCATTGTTCTACAAACTAGAAAGTTGCTTAAACATCATCGCATATTATTTAAAAGTTTTATACATATGCTTAATAACAGAATGTGAAATATTGATGTGATTATGTAAAGAAGGGGATATCTTTTTATTGCTTGATGTGTAATTTTGGTTTATTAAAAAAAGACTTTTAAAAATGTTAAAAAATGCTAAAATATCATTCCAAATTCAAATAATTTGTGAAATATGGGATATATATATATATATATATATATATAGATATATATGTTCAATTTGTGTGATGGAATACTTAGCTATCCTGTTTATCAAATTACTTATTGAAAATAATATTATTGACATAATTTTTTTAAATCATAAAAATTTTATTTTTTAAAGTTTTAAATAATAGAGCATTCAATAAATTATTCCTAAAAATATTTAATTTACAATACATTTAAACTATTACAAAATTTTTGAATTTTTAGGCTATAAGTGCACTATATGTGGTGCTAAATAATATCTAAATCTATAATTAATTTTTGAAAAATCATGTTCTACATGCATGCATTTTTAATGACATAGTTTAGCTTCAAAGCTCAAGATTTTATTTTAATATTTCAATATATATTTTTTCAAATACTTAATATAATTTAATAATTAGTATGTAAATATCATTACATTTATATATCCCTTCTAAATATATAAAAACACATAAAATAATATATAAAACTATAATTTATAGGTTTTTTGTAGCATTAGATTTAACATATTATATTTAAAAAAATAAAAACTCTCTTGTACCTTTGAAACATTGTAAATATTATAGTAATGTTCTAATAATAAGCACATCTTTATTCCAAGTTCAAAGTTTTTCTTTTCAGAAATAAAATCGTATTAAATAATGTATAAAATTAAAATAAATGATAAATTAGATTAATGAGTAAAAATAAGTTTTTCCATATATTAGATCTTTTATATTTTTGAATTTTTATTTTATAATAGAACTAATAATGTTTTTAACAAATATATATATATATATATATATATATATATATATTTATACATATGTATATTTTTTATTAGAATTTCATACAATTGATCTTGTTTCTAAAATTAACTTTTTTCTACTGTGGTAGATATATTTTCTTATAGCTTTGGACAAATTATAAGCAATAAGAAATGAATTTTTCAATGTTCAACTTGATCTTGCTGGATAACAAAGTATTCTAGACAATTCAAGTAAGTTATAATAAAAAATGGTTGAATTTTAATTGAAGAATAAAAAATAGAAAACCATAGAAGTTTATATATGAAAGGAGAGGTTAATCAATAAGAAAGGAACTTAGAACTAATATATTAAATATTATTATATAAAGTGGCTTTGATTTTATATGTGTCTTTTTTTTATCTTGTTTTATCAAGATCATTTCATACATTAGTTTTAACAACTTAAAACTTGATAAATTAAATACATTTTTTATGCTAGCAACTTTTTATCTTCTCTAATAGAATTATTTAAATAAGTATTTTAGGCATGATTTTTATTTGCAAAGTATTGGCTTGAATTTTTCTAATTTCAAGTTCAAATTCTAAAACAAATTAGCAGTTTGAAAATAAATAAATGAGAATATAAGAAATAATTTAGAATTATTAAGACATCAAGGGTTTTTAAAATAAATTATTACATCTAAAATAGAAAAATTACATATTTTAGTATATATATATATATATGTTTGAATTATAGAAAATTTTATTTAATATTAATTAAAATTTAAAATAGAAAATTTTAATTTAGTTTCAGAATTTTTGTGAATTTTTAATAAAATAATATATATATATTTTTGAAATATCAAATTTTAATACTTTGAAAGAATTTGTTGTGCAAATTGACACATGTGGTAATTAAATTTTTTTAAAAGAAATAAATATTATCATTTAAATAAAGTGGCATATGTGAAATTACCACATCAATAACTTTTAGCACTTCCGGAAATTGTATTTAAAATGAAGCTAATATTGTGCAAATATTTGCAACTTAGTTTCAAAAACTAATACGAAAAGAAGAATGTAAACACTGATTAAAAAAACTGTGTTATTTACACCGAAACAAATCTTATTGCACAATATTTTTCCACCAAAAGCATATTTAATACTCAAAATATAGTGTTATTGGTAAGTGTATCTTATTGAAAAAATTCCATATGCAATTGCAATAAGAATGATGTAGTTAGATACTACTAAATCATTTTAAAAACAAGATCCTATAAAACTATATTTTGTATAATTTACATATATTAATATACAATACAAAATTCTTTGTGTAAACCATTCTTCAAGTACTTTAAAAATAAAAAATTATTGGTTTATTAGAGATTAGATTCCTATACAAGAAATCATTTATTTTTTAATTTTTAATTTTTTTATACTGCATTATTAAGTAATTTATTTAATATTTTTATTTTACTTTACTTGATTCATATATATTTTAAAAATAATTTTTAATTTTATAAATAGAAATTTGATAAATTTTAAAATTACAAAGTTAAATAATTTAACTCATAAGAGATAAAATTTCTATTTTTCTTAATTAGAACTTGCACAATTTAAATTAAAAATGTTATAATAATACATTTGTAAAAATTAAATTATTGAATTATTAATTTGAGATGTAGAGTTATAAATAAATAAAACTAATAAAATAATAATTTATCATTACACCAACCAAATAAATTAATTAAAGCTAAGAATATGCTTTAGTATCAATTTTAGATTATTGAAACAACATAGATAGACAAAGGTCTGAAAAACCTCAATTATAGAAGAGACTTTATTTTTTTTTCGAATTATAAAAATACAATTGAAGGTAGCATTTTGTATAGAATATTTACATTCTAAATATATCCAAATTTAATGATTATTTTATATTATACTTTATGTACATATTTAAAATTTTGATAATTAATTAGTTTGTGCATTTTATTAATTATAGATGCTACAAAGAATCTTATACTAATTATAAAATTATTGAGTATTTTTGAATGTTTTACATATAAAAAATAAAAATATATTAAAAAAATATACATCTATATATATATATATATATATATATATATTAATTTGAGCTGGGATTGTAGTCAAAGACAAGAATCATAAAAAATCATGTTAAAATAAAATATTTAAACATATATATATATATATATATATATATATATATATTAATTTTTAAAATAGATAAACATAAACCAAGTAATGATGTTATTTTTATAAATCAACAATAAATTGTGTATATATATATATATATATATATACAAATAAAAGTTTCTTGTTAATAAATCTTATCTTCGAAGTTTATTGATTTTAAATAAATGATATAATTATTAAATTATATATATGTGTTCTGCATTTAGTTGTGATAATAAATTATTTAAGTATACAAGAATTTATATATATATATATATATATACATGGATGAATATATGTATGTTTATACATACATACATACATACATACATATATATATATATATATATATTTATAAAATTTATCTAGACAAAAGAATCCTAAATTCATAAAATGAATTACAGAAAATTGAGATATTAAAATAAAAAAAAATTACGTGTGATAAATAACTGTGCTTGAAAATTATAAAAATTACAAAATAAATGAGTAAATAAATTATATTATAAAATAAAAAAAGAAAAAAGTTATATTTTTTTGATTTTTTAGTTTTTTTAATTTTTTAAAAGGTTTTTATTTTTTTTGATTCGTAAATTTCTATGTTTTACATATATATTACATTTTTTTAGTTATTTCAATGTAAAGTTTTTATTTTTTTCAGATAATATTTTCAGAGATTGAAAAGCACAAGAACTCACACATTACGCCTTGATGGTGCAGCATCAGGGCAATAATCCAACACTACCAAATTCATATTATTACCGCCACTATAATGATGATGTATTTTTGGAAGAAATATATATATATATATATATATATATATATGTGTATATAAAATAAAATTATTTCAATTAAATTTTATTCTACATTACTTGACAGATTTGAATTGCGTGTTCATTCTGCGGTGCAAGGTTAATGCATTGATTGTTGAAGGCTGCTGCTTAAAAAGTTCCAAGCTTTTCCAGTGGAGTTCGTGAGAAGCAAACTTTTCGAGAACCATTATGTTGAGTCTAGCATTCGAACATTATCCTCAACGATATTAATCAATACAAGTGAGGATAGATGTGTACACATATAGACATTCGCACACAAACAAACAAACAAACAATCATCAAACGAATCTGAACAGTTTGGCCATGTCAAAGAAACATGTGTTTGGCCTCATTCAGAAACACAAGAAAATGTCGACAATACCTTCCAGTGTGGAAGATTGTAGAAGCAGGAAAAGGTAGCACAGTTCTGTTTTGCATACTAGGCTTTTGTCAGGCCCACAAATGTTCACCCTCAGCTTTCTTCCAGCTTTGTCTTCTTCTTCCTCTTCATGGCCTTGCATGGCGTTGGTAAGAGGAAACTAATCACTGCTTCTATCATGAGTGCAACTATTGGACTGGTACTTGCTGCACGAATCACAACGACCTGTAGCATGAGCCCAATATTAGTTGGGACCCTCAGTGAGAATCAAGCAATACAAACCTCAGATTTTCCTGAACGCATGGTGAGAGTAATGTACTATGTAATGTGGCAAGCTTTCAAGGAAACTATACTAAGTAATAATGTAGCAGAAATACATGTTGAACATTATTCTTTGACATCGGAATGATAAGCTTGTGATAGAAATTGGCGTTGAACTAGATTGCTCAAGGAACAAGGTCGCCGTGAGGATCAACCTGCAGCCCATGTATCAGAATTTTAGAGGCATCTGAACAGGATACGCTGTTTATTAAACTGTTCAAGGTTTTATTAAGATCTCGCAACATTTTGGCATCCAAATTAAAATAGGGATCGAAAGGGAGAGAGAAATCCTTTGGTATGTAAATGGAGAATGTTCCTGCATCCACAGTGTGCATGATACTTGGCTAAAGATTCTCTTGTGTCTTCGACGTGCTCAACCTTGGGATTAAGCATGATATAGTCACGTATCCCAGTTGTGCAAAAGCTTGCAACAGCCGAAGTCAAGCTCCAAAGTCACCTAGGCCTGCCACCAACCAATTTGTATCCAATGCCACAATTGCACCATTCATCAGAGAGTGATTGCAATCGTGGCAAAGCTGTTAGGCTGCTCAAATCAGGGTCCAGAGGATACAAAACGGATTGTGACAGTGACAAAGTACCCAACTGAATGCAAAAGCCAGTTTATCAATACAAAGCACACAGACAGAAAGAAAAAATCACAGGCTGCAGAGTCTTGCCCTGATCTGCTTCTGCCGCTTCTCCAATGCCGACCTCTGGCCCGTGAACTTGACCGGTGTGCTGTTTCTCTCGTTTGAAACCGATTTGTTGTTAGGTGGGTAACAAAAGTTCGTCATTCTTGCAGGTTCCAGAGCTTGCCTACTACAGTGAGAGTCCTAAATCACCATCATTCCTCGCCTTCCGTCATCTCCGCATTAATGGTTTCAATGGAGTGCTGCATAACTCCCTAGCTGAAAAGGATACAGGCGGCTTTGCTGCTCAGGGACCCTAGAATGTAGTCTTATGTGGTGAAGTATCTAACGAAGTGCGACTCTATCACCCTGGAAAAACCTTGCTGGCCAGAATTTAAGATGATACTATTCTTACACATATACAAACTTTAATGGTTCTTGTCGTAGTAGACAATACTTGGAACAAAATGAACGATGATTCCACTGTTGATGAGTGACACATTGCAGGTCTACCTCCTAAAACCAAAACAAACAACTCAAGCTGCAGGTAATGAATTTAGAAAATTTACTACGATTTAATTCACACTTGGACGAAACTCAGTTTATTGCCTAAATAATGCTTCTGATTCATCGTAGTACAGACGGATTCTCGACTTCGGGAGCACAATCTTGGCAAGTTCACTTTAGAATACCACACCCGATAACTTCACTGTTGAATCCAATCTTGTAAACATCAAGACGCAGAAACTGAACATTGTAGGTTGTGAATCGCTTCAGAGATCTAGCTGCGATTCACGAACAGCTTGACTGCGGACTCCATAACCAAGTTCTTGAGAAAAATTCTGTAAGGCGCACTAATGATAAAAAGCATGTGTCGCAGTAGTCGACCCTGTTCCATTTTACTTCACAAAGATTAATTTTAGGGAAGCTTACAACATTTTTTGAATTAAAGAAGACTAATAGATAGCAACATTTTCAATGTATGAATATATTGAATACAATGTTCGGTTATGTAGATTTACAAATAATAGAGGCTTTTAAAGAAAAGATAAGGTTTTTAGCTGATTACAACTTAAATATTCCTGTGAAGCAAGTAAATTTGTCAAACAGTAAATTTATTACATGTTGACAAAATTGGCATAATCACACCCAAAGTGTAAGATTCCAAATATTTATTTATTTTTGTTTATTTGATTTGCTCTTATTTGGCTTTTTCCTACCATGCAATCAATTTTCTCACATCCAATTACACAAAATTTTAATTTTTTTTCCTTGTAAAATTACTAGTTTTATTTTTTATTTAAAAAATCTATTTTATTTTATTTTTTTAATTTTAATTTTTTAATTTTAGGCATACTTGCTCTTTATAACATTGTACATTGCTTTACTTTTTTGTTTTTGGCACTTACTTTGTAGTGCTATTGCCACATCTTAATCCACCATTTAATGCTTTTGTATTGTTATCTTTTTCACATCGTCTTTGTTTATTCTTGCAAATCTCTTTAGTTAATGATCATTCAATCCTCTTTACTTAAACTATTAGTTTTTTTTTTTTTTTTTTTTTTTTTCCTTACGCCTTGTTTATTATTATTTTTCTCTTATACTATTGTTCTTTCAACAAATGTCTTCTCTTCTCAATTGTGTATTACTTTTATACCAATCTCTTGTCTAAATCTTAAGTCCTTTGTTTTTGTGTTGAATTACCTTCTTTCATCCTATCACATTGAATTGCTTGTCTCTATATGTCTCATTGCTTTACCACATTTACTTCAAGTACATCTTAATTCAACCACAATTACAATACAAAAAAATGAAACCTATACTCTTACCACTTATATTTGCCATTGTTGTCTTTATAGTCTTAATCTCCTATTGCTTTTACATTTGACACTCTTTCTTGTTTTTCCACCAACATCACTACATTTTATTTTTAAAGGTGTATTAGTAGGATTTACATATATATATATATATATATATATATGCTAAATTATCACAATTTTTACTAGAATGTATAAAAAAAATTGAGATCAACTCTAAAAGTAAAAAAATAAGATTAAAATAAGAATATTTTTTTTAATATATAACTTATATATAAAAAAAAAAAAAATTATAACTTACCTAATGAAATAAGAAAGAAGAAAATATAGGATATTATTACTTAGATGTAGAAATGCAAATTGATTAAAAATAATTTGCAAAAAATAATATTTAAAAAAAATAAACTAAAGAGAATGTTTGATTTTAAAATGAAGCTTACCTAAACAACTAAAAAAATATATAAGGTCTAAAATAAGACCTGTAAATAAAGAAAATTGATAGTGATAGAGAATAAACTGATTGTACAAGTATATTAATGTTTAAAAAATAATATCCAAAAATCAGATTTCTTTTGACATAATAGACTTTAAAGACAACTAAATTATAAATAAGAAGTAAAGAATAATTTGATAAAACTTGTTCAACTTTGGAACAAAGTTGAAGCAATTAAAATTAATTTCTTTGATAAAATGAAGCAGTAGATTAAGACCATTATGAATAGAAGATAGATAAGTTGTATTATATAAATTGTCGAATTTAGAAAAGATTTGGTTGTTGCCAAATGATTTAAACAAATGAATTAAGCACATCTAAAGAACAAATTTTGATTTAACTTTGTATTGTTGACAAATAAATTAAAGAATATTTTAGTAATTTTTCAAATATTATATATTTTAATGAATATTTTTAGAATATTTTATAAGCTTTATAGAAACATCTAATAGATAGCTTAGGAATTAAATTAAGTTAGGTGGTTCTTTTTAGAAGCATTTAGAACAACTTAGAAACCAAATTACATTACATGACTTTCTTAAGAAATTTCTATAAGTTCTTAAGTAGAAAGTCTTGTATAAAGCTTCTCAAAAAACTTCTTATAATTTTGTAAAAAATTCTTTAAAATAGTTAATGTAGTAAGGTATTATCAAGAACATGAATCATAATAAAAATAATAAAGAAGCAATACACTCTTATAATACTGAAAAAGAGAAAGTAAACAAATAAAAGATAGATATAAGATAAAAATTAGATTGACTATCGTCAAATATAAAGAGACTAGAGATTCTTGAGCAAAAAAAATAATACAAAAAAGACTATATGTCATTTGATATGTGTTCAACTTGATGTTCTATAAGTCATCTAATACTTGTCTAACTTATAGGATACATATCTAACTTACAAGATAAGTTTTGAATATGTGCACCACATGGCCAATTTATATAATAAGTGACTAATATGTGCTATATGTGGCCAACTTACAAACATCCTATCAATCACCTACAAATACTTAGAAAGTCAAATTTGTATCTATAAAGCTTTTTAGAAGCTACTCTATAAAATATTATCAAATTTTATTATTTTTATTATTTTTAATTAATTCTTTTGTCTTGTCAATTTATTTTTTGAGTTAATTCTTCTTATAGCTTTTGAGACTTTCTTATATCTATTTATTCTTTATACATTTCAGTTATTTTTTCTTGAAATTATTTTTATTAATTGAAACCAAATTAATACATTTAAATCAAATTAATATACATAGATTTAAATCTATGTATATTAACAATTGATTAAGTTTAATCAAATTAATATACATAGATATAAATATACATAGAAATTAATATTAGTAAAAAAACATTTATATATATATATATACACATACATACATAATTAATCGATAAAATATCATTTTCTTGAGCTTAATATTAATACATGCATATATAGACATAATCTAACCTGATACCCTAGAGGGGAAAGGAACAATTGAATAAATATTAAAATAAATAAGATAAAAATAGATCAACAAGTGATTCATGGTGTGTGAATTAGAAATAAGTAAAACGAAACTTTACGACATTTCATAGAGAAAAATAATCAGGATCTAAACTTATATAGCAAAGAGTCGTATCCGAGGCAATAACCTCAATTTTGGGGTCCTTCAGCCCAATCATTAATTATGCTGTATCTACCACCGACTGGTGAATGTCACCAACAATTTCCACGCCAACGAGAAAAAAAAAAAAAAAAAAAAAAAAAAAATCTGGACACGAAAGCAACCTCTTCTGAAGATCCATCACGATTGATCCTTACCAGATGTAATTGTTGAGATCATTAAATGTAGCCGACGCTCTCCATAATATTTACTGTAGACTATAGTAATTATTGTAGCTACAATATTTAGAGTCTAGTGGAGAAGTACTGTTCATCCTCTTATCTTCTCTCTTCTTGTGTATGAGACACAACCAGATCAATAGATTTTTGTGTGTGAAGCTCTCTCTCCTTAGAAACCCTTGTGTGTGTATGACTTACTATTACTCTTGCATCTTTCTAAACATTCTCAACACGTTATCAGCACGATTCTCTTCTACACACTATCACAATTTTTTTTGCTCTAGTCTTTGACTCTTCAAACCTGTTGCTACCTTGCTTAGTGTCTGGGTCATGATCTTGTTCTTCTTGCTGGCACCTCACACATTAGCTGCTTGCTTAGAGCACTTGTTCCACTCTTTGCCTTGCTTGCTCTGAATACTTGATCTAGCCCAACTCCACCCTCTGCTTGCTCCCTGCTCCGTACTGCGCCCCGAACAGACGTCGAACTGCGCCCCAAACAGACGCCGAACTACCGCCGAACTGCCGCCAAACAGACGCCGAATCCGCCGCTGCCACCCTGTCGCCGCTGACGCTGCCGCCCGTCGCCGCCCTAACGCCGCTGCCGCCGCCGCCCGCCGTCGCCGCTGTCCGCTGCTGCCCGCCGCTGCCGCCCACCATTGCCCGCCGTTGCCAGCCGCTGCTGTCCACCGTTGCCCGCCGCTGCCGCCCTACCGCTACCTGCTGCCGCCATTTTATTGCTGTTTTACTGCCTTAATCTACAACTATCTCTCCTTAAAAATATATATATATATATATATATATTTTAGTTTTTTCAAGTTCAAGTTTATAATTTTATTTGACTTTATATTTTAAGGTACGTTTTACTCAACTTTTCTACTTGATCTTGTATTTTCTTTACAGATTTATTTATAATGAGTGCTTCAACATCTTCAACTGCTTCTACTATGGCTCCTACTATTACCAGTGCATCCCAACATTTTCAAGCTCTTTTATTTTCACCATTGACTGTGGATGGAAACAATTATCTATTATGGGCAAAAAGAGCAAAAGCAAATTTATTTGCAGAACAACTCTCGGATGCCATTATGTTTGAAGAATCTCCTGCAACAAGTATTTCTATATCTCCTGCTATTCGTTGAAAAGCACTTCTTCTCCTTCGTCGTCATCTTGTACCCACATTACAACATCAATATTTGGAAATGGAAGACCCTGCAGAACTTTGGAAGAATCTTAAATCTAGGTTTGATCATTAAAAGACCATTTTTCTTCCACGTGCACGTCATAATTGGACACATTTATATGTCTTGGATTTTCCAAATTTAAATGCTTTCAATAGTGAAATGTATAGTATAGTCTCACAATTACGATTATGTGGACAAAGCATTTCTGAAGAAGAAATGATTGAGAAAACTCTCTCTACATTTCCTCCTGCATCTGCTGTGCTTGCACAACAATATAGGAATATGAAATTTCAGTCATTCTCATCTCATGTCCTATCTACTTCTTGCGGAGAAGCAAAATGAACTACTCTTGCACAATGCGGAAGCTCGTCCTATTGGAATTACAATTCTTGAATCTCATGCACTTAATATTTCAAAGTCTAAGAAGAAATTATATAAACATGGGAAACGTGCTCATAAGTATCAAGGTAATCATAGTCAAGACCATTTCTATCCATATGGAAAGAATAAACGTTCTACTATTAATTATAGTAGAAAACAAAAATCAGAGATGCGTTCTTGCCATAAGTGTGGAATGATTGGACATTTAGCACATGCATGCCGTATTTCAGAATATTTTATTAAAATGTTCCAAGAAAATAAGAAATTACGAGCTGAGGCTCGTGAAGTTCATACCATGGATGCGTCCATGGATTCAATTGGTGTTGATGACTTAGAGGCTTATATGACTGATAGAAGCTCTAATGATGAATCAAATGATGCGCTCATTGATTCTGCAACAACACATACTATCTTGCGAGATAAACAATTTTTTATTGAAAAATCTTCAACTTGGCAAACTAAAAATATGATGACCATGGCTGGAGCAAATGCGTTTTGTTTCCAAGAGGGCATAGCGATAGTAAAATTACCTACGCGTTCCATCATAAAATGTAAACATGCGATGTTTGCACCCTCAGCACCTCGGAGTCTGATCAGCTACCAAGATGTGCGTATTAATGGTTATCACCTCTCGACCGCCACTTTAAATAAAAAAGAAGTTTTGGTTCTTACAAAGAATCATAAAGTTGTTGAAAAAGCTTTTGCTACAGAAAATGGTTTATACCGAATTGCAATTCGGCCTCCTATTATATTTAATTTTGCATCATCTATCTCAGAGAGTCACGTTTCTCTCTGGCATGGACGATTGGAACATCCAGGATCCACATTATTTAGAAAGATCATTCTATGTATAACTGGGCACAATTTAAAGCTTGCAGATATAGACTCTATGGAATTATGTCGTGCATGCGTGCAAGGTAAAATGATTACTCGGTCTTCAATTTGAAAACTTCCATAAGAATTACCACCAATGCTTGAAAGATTGCATGGTGATGTTTGTGGTCCTATTAATCCAACATTAGGACCATTTCGTTATTTTTTGGTCTTTGTTGATGCATCAGGTAAACAATCACATGTTTCATTATTATCAACTCGAAACATGGTATTTGCCAATCTTATATCTATGCTTATTTGCTTTCGGGCACATTTTCCTGATTATCCTATAAATACATTGCGTATGAATAATGCAAAAGAATTTGCATCAAAATCTTTTGAAGACTATTGTACTGCAACAAGAATCGAATTGACATATTGTGTTCCACATGAACATGCTCAAAATGGACTTGCAGAGTCATTTATAAAGCATATACAACTCATTACGCGGCCACTCCTCCTTCACGCAAATCTACCTACATCTTTGTGGGATCATGCAGTTTTACATGCTGCAACATTAATATGCCTCCGCCCTTCTTCTCTTGAAACTGTTTCACCACACGAACTCATTTCAGGTCGTGTTCCAAATGTATCTCACTTACGAGTATTTGGTTGCCATGCTTGGATTCCAGTACCAGAACCTCAACAACGTATCATTGGAGCTCATCGACAAGAAGGCATATATGTTGGTTTTGATTCACCAAGCATTATTCATATTGTTGATCTATCAACTAGCACATTATTACGTGCACGCCTGCAAAATTGCCGTTTTGAAGAAACTATATTTCCATCTCTTCAAGGAGGAGTATCCAATCAACAAAGAAATAAAGTACTTATATTTGAAGCATTAGAAACATTTACAATGAATCCCGATCCTAAGACATCTTTGGCAGAAATTGAAGTTGCTAAGATTTTGCATTTAAAACGGATCGTGGATGAAATACTTGATTGCTTCAATGATGCACCTAGAATTACAAGAGTTCCTATTAATGAGGCTCGGAATGCACCTGCTCAGATTGCAGTGCCATTGAGTACAATACCTCAAGTTATAACAACAACAACTAAAAGAACTCGTGGATCAGATAAGCAACCATGTAAGAAGAAAGCTATAAAATTAAATAATCCTGGTATTATTTCTCAAGAAATTGCCACTCATCTTGCAGGACTACCAATTCATGATGATATATCCATGCATAATGTACCTTCAATTCCTATGAAAAACAATCTTGGAATTGGAAGGAATAAGAACAAGTTGAGTAAAAAATTATCTATTCTGTATTGTGCTATAGATGATATTTGGGACAGACCATCTATTACGATAGATGAATCATTTGCATATATGATTATAGAAGCCCTTTCTTACGAGGAAGATGATCCTGAACCTCAAACCATCGAAGAGGCGATGCGTCGCTCTGATTGGTCAAAATGGAAAACTGCTATTGAGAAAGAGTATGCCTCTTTGTGTAAGAGGAAAGTCTTTGGTCCAATTGTATACACTCTTACATCTCGCCCTGTGGGATATAAAATGGTATTAATATGCAAGCGAGATGCTCAAGGCCAAATAACCCGCTATAAAGCTCGTCTTGTTGCTTAAGGATTTTCTCAATGATTTGGCATTGATTATGAATCCACATATTCTCCAGTCATGGATTCAATTACATTTCGATATATTATTGGAATGACAGTTCATGCCACCCTTGAGATGTATCTGATGGATGTAGTTAGTGCATATCTATATGGTTCTCTTGATGCAAATATTTATATGAAAGTTCCACCTAGCTTAGAAACAGGAACTCTAAATCAACCCGCTTCAGGAAAATATCGTGGTATTAAATTATGTAAGGCCTTGTATGCTTTAAAACAATCCGGACGAATGTGTTATCAACGTCTTCGAGATTATTTAATTAAAAATAATTTTATAAGTGATCCACTAATCCCTTGTTTGTTTATCAAACGAGATAAAACTGGTTTTGTGATCATCGCTGTATATGTTGATGATCTTAACCTAGTGGGCACTACAACTGCATGTGTTACAGCTACAAACCTACTTATACGTGAATTTGAGATGAAAATGCTAGGAAAAATAACTTTCTGCATTGGTCTTTAGATTATGCATCTTACAGATGGTAGCATTTTTCTCTACCAACTAACGTATATTAGACTAATTTTGCAAAGATTTAATATGAATGATGCTTATCCATTGTCCACACCAATGGTTGGACGTGGTCGTGATGGTCATGATCCATACCGTCTATGCGAAGAGGAAGAGGAAATATTGGGAGACTAATATCCATACCTCGCAGCGGTTGGAGCACTTTTGTATTTAGCTACATCTACAAGACCAGATATTGCATTTGTAATTAGTGTTCTTGCAAGACATAGTACATGTCCAACACTATGACATTGGAATGACATCAAATATTTACTACATTATTTAAAAGGTACTGAAGACTTGGGATTATATTACACAAAATCTGCAGATCGAAAATTGGTTGGATATTGTAATGTAGGATATAAATCTGATATTGCAACAGCTAAATCTCAAACAAGATATGTATTTTTAAGACATGGAGCTGCAATATCATGGAAATCAGTGAAACAAACAATAACTGCAACTTCATCCAACGATGCAGAAATTATTGCCTTACATGAAGCATCTCGAGAATGTATTTGGTTGCGATCAATTGGTAAATTCATTCAAACAACTTGTGGATTTTCATATGATGATTCTCCAACTATCTTGCATGAAGATAATAGTGCTTGTATTGCACAGATGCAAGTTGGTTTCATTAAAGGCGACATGACAAAGAATATTGATCCAAAGTATTTTAGTTATACTCATGACTTGATTACTGATCAAGCACTTATAATTAAGAAAATTGAATCTACAAATAATCTTGATGATCTCTTCACCAAAGCTCTCCCATTAAGCAATCATCGTCGACTTACTTATGGCATTGGTATGCGGCGACTTGCTTTTCTTGAATAAGAAAGTTAAAGAGCTCTTTAAATAATTAAAGAAAATGATGTTGTACTCTTTTTCCTTCATCTATGGTTTTGTCCTTAAATAAAATAAGATTTTCCTAGATAAGGTTTTAATGAGGCAACAATTCTTGATCTTACAAGATCACAGAAAAGTATAGATCATAAATCTATATAAATCTTATATTATGTAAATATTATGATGAGCGAGGAGGAGTATTGAGATCATTAAATGTAACCGACGCTCTCCATAATATTTACTGTAGACTATAGTAATTATTGTAGCTACAGTATTTAGAGTCTAGTGGAGAAGTACTATTCATCCTCTTATCTTCTCTCTTCTTGTGTATGAGACACAACCAGATCAATAGATTTTTGTGTGTGTGAAGCTCTCTCTCCTTAGAAACCCTTGTGTGTGTATGACTTACTACTACTACTAGTGTGTATGTATGACTTACTATTACTCTTGTGTCTTTCTAAACATTCTTGTGTATGACTTACTACTACTACTAGTGTGTGTGTATGACTTACTATTACTCTTGTGTCTTTCTAAACATTCTCAACAGTAATCGAGCAGTGAAAGGTTGTCGAATGTGGTGTCTTCGAGCTAACGGACCCGAATCCAAGCGCAAGAGGAGCTGGGATTGCCATTCTTCACAACACACAGCATGTAGTAAGTGCGAGGGAGAATGGCAGAGTGCGATGAGATGCGCAGCTGCACCGTTCGCACATTCACCCACCGTCCATTCTCCATCCTTCTTTCAGGCTGGGTGGTGATGTTCAAGGGATTAAGGGTCACTACTCGCTGGCCATGAGAGAACGAGTGCGTCGACCACAGGGAGCTGGTCATTGTTAAGACGAAACTGTCAGGATTCGATTCTGCTCGCATTAGCGGCGGTGATAATGGAGATGGTGCTGTTAATGGTGAAGGTACTGTTGATGGTGGAGGTGCTTTTGAAGACTCGTCGGAAGGATAATCCCAGAACACTACTTCAACTGCTGCTCCGGATTTTACATTGGTTGCATTGACTGACATAATCACTGGTCGTCTTCCTGAATTGGGCTCGTTTTCGGCGTATGGAGGCATGAAAGCGATTACGCTCAGCTCCGTTGGGAAATCGACATTGGATTTCATTGGTTTGAAGCTTGTATACGGATGTGTGTTACTGCCAGCCACAATGATACTGCCATGCTGAGGAATCATACGATCAATCCAGAGATGCTCACGATCAGTCCTACCCCAACGTTACGTCCAAAAAATATACATGTTCCGTGTACAAGTCGTAAAGTACAGCATGATGGATTGGGATGAAACGGATGGTGTCCTAAATTGATCCCAAGACTTACAGTTAAGAGATTGGCTGTGGAATGGTACACTGGAGGAGATTGAGTTGGGTTTAAAACCGTGAATCTATTGCCGGTGATCTTCCGAGGCTCGTAAAGCACTGGATTGAGAGTTGTCTCAGAGCCAGTCTTTCAACCTTGGAAACCTTCAAAAAGTGACGTAGCCAGTCAATGCATATGGATAGGAAATTCAACAATGCATGTTGCTTCTCAGACAAAAGAGATTCAGTGCTTTTACAGGAACTTTGAACTGAGAGCAAGAGAGCTGCACTCACCTCTCTTAACGCCATTTATGATCATCACGTTCAAATCCGGGAGAAGGACCATGTCCCCCGTACAGCGAGGCATGGGCATGGTCTCCATTACCCAAGTGGAATTTTTTCGCAAGACGTCAAGCTTTCCACAGCTTGTAGAGCACTCCATCTGGGCTTCTTTCTTGCCTATGGAGCCAGTCGCGGCTCCCCCGCAAACTAGAATCTCAACTTTCTTGAAGTTATCATTGTAGACCAGCGGCAACATCACCGACGAGCTCCCACCAGGGTAGTTCCTCGGATTGTCAGGGATCTTGTCGAATTTCCGTACCACCACGTTCTAATTGTAGTCGTAGAGGATAGAGTCTCTGTTGGCAAAGATACAACGTTGCCCTGTTGGCAGGAGATGGACGAAGGGGTAGAGATTGTTAGGGCCGTATCCTCTTCGGTCAGCAGTGTCTCTTAGAAGCTGAAGTTGAATGAGTCCTGCTTTCCGTGACGGAGGAGCGTATGGGGGGAAGTACTCGAGTGTGTTAGTTTGGCGTCCCCCGACGACGATCTAGCGACCATCAGGGAGAAGCTGGTTGGTGGAGTACCACCGCTGCTCTAATAGATCTGTGCCATTACCCCCCTCCACCCAGTCGCAATATCTTCTTTGCGCCACCATTGTGTAGCACTTTGTGGACAGCTTTCTGAATACGATTTATGCAGAAAGAACCGTTATCAGTTGCATTCGTAATATGGAATGTAATTATTACGTGGAAATGAAGGATGATACTGGGATTGTTTAGCTACTGCAATGTTCACCGCTTGCAATGAACTGAGCCCTATCGCGACCACCATCATCACCAGGCTCCACTGTCCGCATTTACGTCGAGATGGTGCATTCCCAAACTCCATGTCTCACAATTGTCGAGCTCGACATCGACAAATACAGCCTAAAAGCCAGCAGAATTGTGCCTACCAAATCAAGGTGACTGTAATCTGCGTGCAAGCCAAATATAGATTCTAGAAAAGCCTAATTAAAAAATATGCGCCACTTCTCTACGACGCATTCTGTCGAAGGGAGGCAAATGCTGCGCTGCAATCTCTTGCGAAGTGGTCACGAAGACAAAGCCACAAACCTGTTGAACCGGGTCTTTAGCGGAGAGTATGACGTCGCAGTCACATGACGAGGAATAGTCGCATGCAGGAGTCCTCGGCAAGGCATGAAACCACTTGGCGGAAGCGAACTTTGCTAGATCAGGAAACCAGCGGGGGTCTCTCACCCGGTCACCGTCCCACTGTCGGAGGCTACCTACCCAGATGCGGCGATTCTGATATCAGTCTGCAATTTAGCATCAGCTGAACCTCCACTAAACAAACAACAGTGTCTACTGATATCCCTGCGGGACCGAGAAAAGCATTTCCCTCTGCTAATTATTTTGCCTTCGGTGGAATTCAGTTTAGGTCTCTACGGGCACGATTCGAAGGTGTGTATTGGTAGTGAAGAGTAGGTGAAATATGTCTATCTTCGGTTGAAGGAATTGTTATAGAATGTTGCTGTGGGCAAATGGGCTCTGCCTCATAAGAGCAGCTGAATCGATGCCACCCTCACTAATTGTGCTATGGCGCGTTCTTATCGGTATGGGTACTTCCTGTGCTCAAATTAACTAAGCCCTGGAATAACGGGGCGTGGTGGAGATTCATCCACTTCGACGTCGACGCCATGATCCGAATGAGAATAGTTTCTTGGAGTGGAGATGACCTGGCTGGACTTAGTCGTGTGTGGCAGGTAGCTTCGCACTTTGCCGTCATTGCCCACTGAGAAAGAATTAGATATTGTGGGGATTTAAACTTTTGATGTAGTGAGAGTTTTCTTCATGTGGTCCAGATTTTTTATAGTCTTCAGCCAAGTCTATTAGTTTAAAGTTAGTGGTTGAATGTTAAATTGAGAGTATTGAAGATTGTATTTTTATTTTTTGTTATTGTCTTGAGTGTTACAAGTAAGTTAGCTAGCTAGTTTTAGCTAATATTGTGGATTAAATTATTTGCTGATATTTTTTATATCAATGTCTAAATTGTATTAAATACCTTACTATCCATCTATGTAGCTTTGTAAAATTTATATTTTTCATTGGAACCATATTTTCTATATTATTAAAATTCTTTGATTGTTTTAAAATAAATAGAATTTGAAAACATATTTTTTAATTTTCTTAATATAATAAATTCTATTATTATCTAAATTTTATTTTTGTCTACTAGGTTTATAATTTGTTTAGAACTATAGTGCCTAGTTTTATGCATGTTTAGCATAAATAATAACTCTTAGATTTTTATTTATTGAAAAAATAATTTAATATTATATTTTATTTCAATTTTAACCATACATATTATTACCATTTAATATGAGCTATTTTTAAGTACCCATTCTACTAAACATATGTAGATTTATTAATATATTTATTTATTGTAAGATAACAAAATATGTATTATTAAAAATCAAAGTTATTTTCTATAGATTAATTAAATAAATTTTTATCCTATATCTTTTCATATAAAAGTGTAAGAATCTATAAAAAATACATAAATACTATATTTAATAAAAAAGATTGTAAATATAATTTTATAATTAGAAAATAATTAGTATTTTTAGGATTTAAAAAATAAGAGCTTTAAAATTTAATTTTAAATAAAAAATGACATATTTAACTATTTTTTTAAAAATGATTACTGCTAAATGTAAACTATAAATTAATAATTATTACTTAAAGATAAAAATCTAGTTTTTAAAATTTTTTATTATTAATATTTATTTAAGTTAATATAATAAATTAAAAAATATTTAGGATTAGACTAAAATATACTCTAGAAAGGATTATAAAAGATACCAAATTATACTCTAGAAAGGATTTTAAAAGATGTAAGCTATCTAAAAATTGATCTTGCTTGTATGGAGTGCATACTTGAAAGTAGGAGAAAGAAAATTGAGGTATTTTTTTCCAAGTTACTTTTATGAATTCACTTGACTAAGTAAATTATTTTAATAATATTATTTCTTTTTATTCAATTATGCTCAAGTATATGTATTATTTTATTATAAAAATAATGCTTATATATATATATATTATGCATGAAATAAAAAAATTATTTCATTGAATAAATTCTTCCATTAATAATAATAAAAAAATATTAAACATATGTGAGATAACCAAAGTTTTTTGGAAGGGCTTATTATTACTTATAATAATATGTACTTAAATAAACCAATAATATTAATATGAGAAATGTATCCAATACAATTATTATTTTTTTGCATCTCTTATAGCTTATATTTTTTTCACTTTCTTATTTTTTAATAACATCTTCTATAATATTTTTAAAATATTATTTATTTATTTTTTTATAAATTTCTTTACCCTATAAAGTCTTATAGCTAAAATTTAAAATTGATTCAATCTTAAAAGAATTCTTTTTGAAGGTGTATAAAGTAATTAAAACTTATTGCTTCTACCTCTAATTGCTTTCAACTACTTCTATCCTAATTTACTATTGAATATTTTGATATTTTGTCTTGTGGTAGTTTTTGAACTAAGATAAGATTGGCTTTTAATTTTAATTTGGAGTTTAATTTCTAAGGTAATTTTTATTTTTCTAATATTATTTTTTATGTATTATTTGATAAATATTTTATTATTTATAAATCTATAAATTTTTTAAAAATGCATGTTAAAAATAAAAAAAAAAAGTAAAATGTGTATTCTAAAAAAGTATTAGAGTTACTGTCATTCAAACCAACTTATTATTATTTTTATTAATAAACATAAGTTAAGTATTACAATAAAATCTAAAAAAAAATTAAGTGATTTTGAATAGAGATGTAAAGTTTGACAAAAATTCGAAATCAAAGATATTGATTCATTTAAAAAAAAAAAATCAAATTATAACTCATAAATTAAAATAGAGGTTAATATTTTAAGACTTTTTCTTATTTTAAAAAATATTTTAGATTCTAATACTCTAAATATAATTGATAATGAAGATAGAATGAATCTAAAATAGTAGAAGTTATAAAGAAAGATTATAAATCCTATTATGTTTTTTACTATCAAAGTACAATGATATTTTTTCTAATTACCAAAAAGATTAACTCTTTTATATTTTAAAAAGAATTAAAACATAAAATTTAATTTTAAAAAAAGAAAATAATGAAAGAAAAGATGGAGTTTTTGTATAAAAGAAGAATGCATAAATAGAAGAAATCTATATATATATATATATATATATATATATATATATATATATAATTAAGTAATAATTTTTTTATATAGAATCTACTAAATAATAAATCTTTTTAGTATGACAAAAAAAGGATAGATATAATTTTTAAAGAATATCAATTAATTAGTGAAGAGTAAGTTTAAAGTTTTTTAACCTAATTTTAGCTATAAACAACATAAAAATAATGATATATAAGATAAATTTCTTCTGCCACAGAAAGTAATCATCTCCAATTAACTAATAGAACAAAGTTTTATTCTTTGTAGGTCATCATTCTATTTCTATTTACCATGCTTTTATTGGTCCATGTCACTTTTATAAACATTATGTTTCTTATGCATCTTCATATTTTAATATCCTTATTAATTTATAAAAAGAAAGATATCTGATAATAATAATAATAATAATAATAAAAGTAATAAATTTCAATAGAATAAGTTTAAATAATTTTTCAAAGATTTAAATAGTATATTCTTTGTCCAAAATGATTGTAAATTATTAGAGTTTAGAAAGTTAAAATTAAGATTATAATTATATACCAAAAATATTTGTAGGTAATATTAGAAAATAAATTTATGGATTTTAATAGAATAAAAAATTGATTTGGAATTAATTTCAAAACCTAAGACTTTTAATTTATTTAAATATTATTAATTTTAATTATTATTTAAATATTCCTAATAAAGAATCCACTTTGATAATTAAAAATAAATAATTTAGATAATATCACTTTTTAGAAGATATACATATTTTCATTTTTTAACTTCATAATTATTATTTAAATATTCAAAAATAGGATATTTAATTTTTTTTTTAATAAAAAGTATGATTTAGATATATATTAGGTAGAGATATAATCTTAGATATTGCATTTGAATTAAGAATGCTCACAAAGTGTATAAAATGGACAACTTAATGGAAGACAATTGCTATTGATCAATGGCTTTTAATCCTAATGCCTTTGTCAATATGTGATGTCTATCTTTTATTAATGCCTTTGTAAATAAATCAGCAAGCATGTCTCCTATTGTACAATATTTCATAACAATTGCTCTCATTTTAATCTTCTCTCTTATGAAGTGATGTTGAATGTCAATGTATTTGATCTTTGAATGATGCTTTGAATTCTTTACAAAAGCAACACATCCTTGATTGTCCTACTCCATTGGAGATGCTTCCATTTGCACTACTCCAATGTCCTCCAAAAGTTGACATAGCTATATTGCTTCTATTAGACTATGACTTGTTGCTATATACTTTGATGTCTGAGTAGAGAGAATTTGCCTTAAGAAAGCATTGGCCTATTGGCTATCACTAAATACTCAACCAAGCCTCTAGATAAAAAAAACACCAATTCTATACATAAAATCGTCCCTATAGGAGCAATTACATCAATACATGAGCCTTAAGTACCAAGATCACCAAAAATGTGATAAAAATACTATAAAAAACTTATATATCCTGAAGGTAAATTTCTTCTCAAAATTTAATAGCTCATATTTTACAATTGGACCATCCAAATAAATCCAAATTTTACATGAAGTACTTATGTACTTTTAACAACTACTACAACAAATTTCAACTATAAAGTCATTACAAATCTTGAGATATTGCCAAAATTCTAACAGTAGCTTCAAATCCTTGCTTAGATATACATGTAAGAAAATTTCTTTATATCTCACAAACTAAGTATTTAAATACCATAAAATTTTGATATATATATTTTGAACTCAATAATATACACTTTTAGAAATTTTTAGCCAAATATTCATCCAAAAACTCAAGCTATGGCTCCAACCATTACTATCAACAAAACGACTCACTTATTGCCTTTGATTTACATGTTTTATCTTCAATGCTCTATAACTTCTTTATATAATCTCTAAATGAAAAAATTTCCTCAAAAAAGATGTTGATCTTCAAATCACCCTTGCAACTAAATCTCTTGATCTTCAAAATTTATCATAAAACTCCTCATATCCTTAAAATAGTAATAGTATATCTTAAAAAGATATCTTTACTTTGAATGGCTATAATTTCATCATTATAACTCCAAATCCTCTAAAATTTGTACAAATATTGTAGTCCAAATCCTAAATCTTACAATTCTTGCTTTTAATTCTCAAATACTCTTTTGAAGTTTCTGAATTCCTTGTCATGGTCGCAAACAGCCTGCTGAATGCTAATTTGGCATGGCCTTCGACCAATAAGGATAAAGATCTTTAATTTTTCTTTCATCCGACCATGCTTTGATTTTAACCCTCTCCATAAGCCTCCTAGTAGTTTAGATTTTCATCCTTAGGCTTCCACCTTCTCTTAAAGCTCTATACCAAACATCTAAATCTTATATAATTTAAATCTTACTATAATAAAAATAAATAAAATTTAAAATAAATTTTCTTATATCCATTCTCTTTAAATTAATTTATCAACCATTCTAATACACATTAAGACTTATGAACGTAAAATATGTTTTAACTAATTTTTACATACTAAAAGCATTTATAGTACAATATCACCTCCATTATTGATCTTACAATTGTTGATTGTTTCTTATAATTTCATGAAATAGCTTTGAATCTAAAAAAAAATACATACCATGTTGTTGACCTTCTATCATTTATTTTTCTAGTCTAATTTGTATCACAATAGTCATACAAAGTAATATTATTATCTCCAAATTATAATTTGAAATACAAAGTATCTTTTAAGTATCTCATAATCCTGTTGATGGTTGTCCAATGGATTGGTACAACTTTTAACATGTATTGGCTCACAACACTTACTATATATATAAGATCCATTCTTGTGCTAATTATTGTATATATAAATAAGCTTACTAGTACCTTATATGAAATATCTTACATTTCATCTTTAATTTCAGCAATTTCTTGATCTGTAAGCTTCATCAACTTCAAATTGGCATCCAAAGGTATTTAGACTTACACTGACTAGAAATATAAATGATAAAAGATCACTATACTTCTATGTATTAACAATGTGTTAATAGCTTGGGGAACAATAACTATGTGGTGCACATATAAAAAACTTGTAAGTTAAAATACGTATCTTGTAAAGTTAATATGTTTTGGAGGTCTTATAGGTCACTACTATATAGCTCTTAGTTAAGAATATATAAAGGCAAGACTGAAGCCTTCATTATTCTTATCAACGCCTCTTTAGTCCTTAGTGTTATTTCAAGACTTTTTAGTCTTCTTATCTTTGGCAATAGCCATTCTAATTTAATACTATATTATTTTCAAGTGATTTTTTAGTCTTTTTGAATAACACAAGAATGTATTGAGGTTTTTTTTCTTTGTAATTCATATCCTTGATAATTTGACAAGAGTACTACTACATTGTTCTTAAATTGTTTTAGAAGTGAGTGGATTATTCCACTTCTATTGTTGTATTTTGAAGGTTGCACATTATCCACCTTTAAATAAAAATTTTAATTTTTTAATATTAATACCTTCTTTAAAGAAAGTAGATTATCCTTCTTTGTCAAAACTTTTATTTGATATTAGAGGTTGTAAATTATCCTCTTCTAATTTGACTTATAGATTTATTAAGTTATTTGAAAGAAAAAGAAATATCATAGATGCTATACTTGGTAAAAATGAAAATAGATTTTCAAACATTGTTGATTTTTAAGAACTTGTCAATACTTTTAAGATAAGAATTTCATACATCACAAGTGCCAACTATAGAAATATTAATCCTTTGCATGACGAAAAATTTCAAAAGATTATCATGGATTAGAGTTTCTTCATGTTTTTAGTATTTAAATACTTAAGTCAATAATTTTAAATTTTAAATTTATTTTGATCTTGTAAAAAATCAGTAAATGTTGCCACTTCAACTCTATTCACCTTTTTAGAATTGATGAAGTAGAGGCTGCCATCTCTTAATCCTTTGACAACATTTTTTCCATCCAATGCCTTTATAAAATATTCATTCATATCAAATTGAACCTTACAATCATATGATATATGTTTATTTATTGAAAATAAATTCTTCTTTATCTTTAGCACATGTAAGACTTTCTTCAATTTGATTCTCTTGATTTGGTTCTTTATAACAATCTCTAAGACAATGGAGTCAATCCAATGGCTTCTATTATGCCATTATCTTCTAACCAAATTTTTGTTACTAAAATTTCTTTATAAATATTAAATGAACACTTGTATAATGTCATCTGCTTAATAGCATCCAAATTTATAATCTATTTGGATAAGGTAGCCATGGAGGCTCCTTCACTTGCCACAAAAGCATAGACATTTCTATCAAAGTTATCACAAGCATTGTTTGCATTTTTCCTATCTTCTTTCTTGGCCTTGTAGCAATTTTTAGAAAAATAATATTATTTTTTATAAATATAGTGATTTTATGTTTTTTTAAAAATTATTATATTGATATAAATAACTACCTTTGTCTTATCTTGAAAATAGAATCAAATCATTATTTAATTTAATTTAATTTAATTTTTTTTCTTGGTCACTTTATAGGCAAATTTTGGGGTGATATAATTCTTGACATGATATAATTCTTAACATGCTCTTTCATGTTGATAAATTCCAATGCCACAATGAAATAGTTTTAGGACTCCAAAAGATTCATGAGCAATATCAACATAATGTCCTTATCATCAACTAGCTTGTCAATAACTATTAGTTGGATTATAAGTGCTTTTATCTTATTGACATGAGCCATGAGATCATTTCTTTCTTCCATCTTTACTGTTATGAGCTTCTTCCTTGTCTATAGAATATTGGCAAGGTTTCTACTTTCATAGATATTACAAAGAGACTTCTATGCTTCTATTGATCCATTGCAAACAGTTACATGTGAAAAGTTGGCATCATCAAGTTTTATTGTAATCATTCCAAAGGCCTTTCTTTTGTGATATTTATATTCCTTCACCTTGACATTAACATTGTTTCTTGAAGCCTCTTCACTTTTATTGATAATATCTCAAAGGTCCAATGAAGCCAACAAATTTTCTATTTTTTTCTTCCAATGGTAGAAGTTGTCACTCTTAAACTTCTCAATTAAATTTAATTTCTTACCTTCACTTGAAGCCATATCTAAAGAAGGAATTTATCAAAAAACATCAAGAGTAGAAAAGATATTATACTTAAAATCAATAAGAAGGTGTTGCTGCTTTAAAAATTCAAAATGCCTTCTTTATAAATAAATTTATGATTTTACTCTTTAATCACTCTCAACTTCACTTATAAGTCTTTTAATAAGTCTTATATTCTATCTAAACCTCTTCTATATACTTTATCATTCTTAAATTATCTCTAATTTTTCATAAAATACTTCTAATTTTATAAAATATTTTTTACTACTATAAGATAATTTTTTGGAAAGTTTACCACATAAAAGTATAATATTAGATTATAAATGATGTAATTGTTAAGGATATGAATCTCAAAGAAAAAAAATCCTCAATTTACTCTTGTATCACTGAAAGGAACTAGAGTTAATCAAAGATGATATGATATTAAACTAGAATTGCTATCACTAAAAACAAAAAGATAAGAAAGTCTTGAGTTTCCAAAAATACCCAAAATATGATAAAAAAAACTTTAAAACCTTGTATATCCTTATGGGATATTATTTCCAAACTTAAAAAACTCATATCTTCTAATTGGACCATTTAAACACACTCAAATTTTACATGAAATATTGATTTACTTCTAAAAACTATCACAACAAATTTCAACTACAAATTCATTGCGAATCTTTAAATATAACCAAATCCCTAACAGTAGCTTCAAATCTTAGTTTTTATATACCTACGTATAATTTTCTTCATATCTCACAAACTAAGTACTCAAATACCACAAAATTTATATATATAGCTTTTTCACACAATAATCTATCTTCTATAAATGGTTTTAGCTCAAAATTCATCTAAAAACTTAAAATATGGCTCCAATCATTACTATGAAAAAAATCACTTACATACTACCTTTGATTTGGATGCACTGACTTTAACTCTCTATAGCTTCTTTATCTAAATTCCAAATTCATTAAATAGTATATATAAAGTATAATCAAAGAAGTCTTTTCTCCAACCTTAGTTTTTGATTCTTTTTTGCTCTTTGTAAACATATGTTATGTCCCAAAGAGTGATAGTAGGTATGAAATTGACACCTTAACTTTGAGTGCCAATAACTCTTTCATAAAGACTACAAATCATATAAATTTTACATCCAATCTATACTCAAAAAACTAAACTTGATGATCGTAGTCTCCAAAGTTCGAATGACTTCAAAAAAAAACCCTAATTTCTAATAAGGCCTCAGATAGCCTCCTTAAAGCCCATTGGACATGGCCTTTGATCAATAAGAATGAAGATTTCCATTCCTTGACTTCATCTAACCATGCCTTGCTTTTATCCCTCTCAATAAGACTCCTATTGGTTAAAATTTTCTTCCTCATATTAAATATTTAGGTCTTATATTTTTTTTAATGCCAAAATCAAAAAATATAAAAAAAACAAAGTAATCTTTCTTATACCAACTCTTTTTAATTTAATCTACTAATCACTCTAACACACATCTAGATTTATTAATATATAATATGTTTTAAGTAATTTTTACATACTTTAAGTATTTATAGTATGACAACATGATTAACTTGTTGACCAAGTTTCTAATCTAACAATCAATTATAAATATATATAAAGTTAAGCAACATCTATGAAGCTTCTAGGAGGCTTTTCTAAAAGGTCTTACGAAATTATCTACTTTTATTTATTTTTATCTATTCCTATCTAATCATATAACTATTTACTAGAATATTTATATATCTGTGACATTATCTTTCCTTCCAGGGATGACTTTTACAATGATCAAATAATAGGGTGGTCTTTTTGCCTTGGTATGAAATACTATCAATAGTTGAAAGGGCCTATCAACCATCTTCAAAGAAAACAAAGATCAAAGGTATGTGACAAATAAAATTTATTGAGGCCTTTGTAACTTACTTTAAATAAAACATTTGAAACACCATGAAGAATTCTTCCTATCTCTAATAAAATCACCAAACATCAAGAATCTCTTCAAAGATTGTAATACCAAATACATTGTACCTTACCATCTATTCAATGAAAGACATGTCGTTCTTCAAGATCTTCATGTCAATTTTGTTGTCTTCAAGGTTGTGACAATCGCAATGTATCATTTGGTAAGTCCACAAATAAAAGCTCTTAAATTGAATTTACTAGTTGTTGGTTTTTCATCTCTTTAACAATACAGAAGTTACAAAAAATAATAGAAAATAGAGTGTTATCTACTTTTGGTCTTATTTCTTTTATAGCAAAGATTTTCTATTTTTCATCTTAATTTTGATGGATGTTGTTGATAAAAGGCTTCAATTTTCTTTGCTACATTTGCAAGATTCTTTGATGGCTCCCACGTGCATTCACTAATATAAAATCGGCACCAATCAAGAAGATATTTCAACATATTTCAATATTGCCTTGAGTCTAAGACTTTTTTCACCTTAAACTCTTGATTATTATTGACTTCTACAAGAAGAGGTGGCATTTGTCTTCTTCCCAAGATATTCACTATCTTATATGGCTCAAAAAAAGAGACATGAAATGTAAGGTAGATCTTTAGAGACTCTGATAGAAATAATCAATAAGCAATAGGATTGATTTGTTTACAAATAGGAAAAGGTCTCAGCCTATGACAGTCCAATTTATCACAAATATCAGTAGTCTTGATATTGCGACAAAGCAATTATATCTTATCACCTATATTGAATTATCGTTGCTCTTTGTGATAGGCATCTACATTGATCTTTTGTTATTCTTGATTTTCTTTTAATTGTGTCTTCATTGTTGTATGTAGCTCTGACAAATAATTTTCTAATTCTTTCGTCACAAGATTATCAATTTTTGAAAAGTCAAAAATATTAAGTTGTGGATGGTAATCATAATTGGTGAAGAAAGGTATTTTTTGAATAGAAGAATATATCAAATTACTGTATGCAAACTTTGCCAATCGTAAAAGAGTTGTCCAATCATCTTGATGATAGTTGATGGTATACCTCAAATACTACTTTAGAACTTAATTCACCCATTCCGTTTGCTCATCAGTTTGAGGATAAAAAGGTGAAGAGAGCTTTATATCTATCTTTACAATCTTAAATAGGATTCTCCAAATAGGTCCTCTTTTTTGATATAATATCCTTTGACAATCCATGATAGTAATAGATATTATCAATAAAAAACTTGGTTGTTTCTTCACCTGAAATAGATTTTGTATACAATACAAAATGTGCTATTTTGGTGAAGTAATCTACAATTAAAAATAAAGAGTAATATGAACTTGAAGTTGGAAGATCTATAATAAAATCCATAGAAATGGAAGACCATGCTTGTTCAAATATAGGCAATGGTTGAAGAAGTCCATAGGATCAATGACGAGGAGTTTTTGATCTTGAATAAACATCACATGATTGGACAAAGTCTTTTACTACTTTTTATATTCATGGCCACCAAAAATCTTTAGATATAAGCTCTAGAGTCTTATTGTATCCAAAATATCTTACTGCTGAAAAGTCATGATGTACTTAAAGAATATGTAAATATGCTTTTGCTTCTCGAATATACATGCGTCCTTCAAAATAGAGAAGGTTGTTCTTGAACTTGAATTCTAAAATACCATAAGACTTAAAAAAAATATTCTTGATATCATAAACAAGAGGATGAGAGGAAATATTTAATTAAATTTATCAGACAAAGGTCAAATCAATAATTAGTGTTGATTTCATTGCTCAAAGATGAAAATACTCTAGCTTCAACAGGATTATTTTTTATTGATCAAAAGATACATCTCTTTCTTTTGGTGCAAGATAAAAGCATCTAAAAAGAACAATTGATAAACCTTATTATTTTTCAGATCAATATGTGATCTTGAAATCAAATCTTGATAATAACATGCTCCAACTAGCTTCATGTCAATTCAAAATACGTATTGACATGAAATATTTAAGGTTCTTAAGATCTATTTTTATTGTGACTAAAATTGAAGCGCTTTCTAGATAATGACGTAATTCTTAAAATAAATCCACAATTACAAGAAGTTCTTTGTTATAGATTTCATAGTTAATCTCGGCTATTAAAATTTTTTTGGAATGAAAAGCTATTAGATGGAGTTTGTCATCTTTTTCCATTTGTGATGATACTACATCCAAGGTAAAGTGTGATGCATCTGTTTCCATAAAGAATTTCTTAATAAAATTGATACAATATAAAATTGGTGCAAAAGTAAATTCTTTCTTCAAAGCAACAAATAATGCTTTGGCTTCTTTATTCTACTCAATTTTGTCTTTATAAGTCAAATTTATAAGTATAGCTATAACTCAAAAAAAGTTCTTAATAAAGATTTGGTAATAATTGGCAAAATCCAAAAAACATTGCACATTTGTTATTGTTCTTGAAATCTTTTAATCTATGATAGTTTGGACCTTCTTTGTATCCATCATAAGGCCTTCATTGGAAATGAGATATTATCAAAAAACCAACTTGAGTAGTATGGAATACGTACTTTTTCATCTTTACATATAATCCTGCATCTTTTAGTTTTTATAATATATGACGAATATGAACTTCATGCTCTTCTATGTTCTTAGAATAAATTAAAATATCATCTAAATAATAAATGATAAAATCATCAACAAATTCATGAAAGACATCATGTATTAGATATTAAAAAGTAGCTAATGCATCCGTGAATCCAAAAGGCATGACATTATATTCAAAATGTCCATACTTAGTTCGAAAAGAAATCTTCTATTCATCTCCTTCTTTGATGCAGACTAGGTTATATATTCCTCATAGATTCTTTTTTTGTATAGATCTTTGCTTGATTTGGTTGATCAAAAATTCTTAAAATCAAAGGTAGAGGATACCTATTTTTTATTGTAAACTTGTTGAATCCTTGATAGTCTACATACATCCACAGAGATCCATATTTTTTCTTCACAAATAAAATAAGACCTTCGGTTGGAGATTTAAAATGGCGTATAAAATTCCTAGCCAAGTTTTCATCAATATATTCTTTGAGTGTAGCTAATTTATTTTGTGATAGGCTATAGATTGGTCTAAATATTGGTTGACTTTCCTCTTGAAGATTGATGGTACAATCATAAGGATGATGCTTCAAAAAAATATTTACATTCTTTTTTTAAAAAATGACTTAGAAAACTTGATATTTGTCAAGAATACCACTTGATATCTTCTCACCATCAACAATGGGCATTTCATATATAGCAAAAGATGGCCCTTCATTTGTGGCATGCACAAAAGTTTTTACACCTTTCAATAAGAATTTGGATATACTAGATTTATGGATTTTTACTTGCCAAGGAGCACCTTGGTCTAAACTATGGAAAAAATTGAGATTGTGAGAAATCCAATCTATATGATGGTTATATCTTTCTAACCACAATAATCCTTAAATAATTGGATTAAAAGTAGACTTAATTATATTAAATATTACTAAACTATTGTGACCACTAGTTGCTACTTCTATAGGAATAGTTTTATGTATAATATTTCCAAAAGATAATGAATATCTATCTATTACTTCTACATGCATAAGTTTGATTTTCTTAATTAAAGATATATCTTGTTTTTTGACAAAGTCTTCATTTTTAAAACAAGTTGAGGGTCCTAAATCCAACAAAGCTAAGACTTTATGATTTTTTGGTCTAAAATAGACTTCTATCGCTAAATAAGGTGAGGAATCAAAAGAGAGAATAGGACCTTTGCTAGATGCTACACATGATTCCAATCGCATGGTCTCTATTGTAGCTAGAGCAACTTATTTTTCAACACATTGTCTTCTTTGGCAATTGTGCTTCTCATTTTGTAATTGCATTGTTTCTTTGAACAATGTTGAGCAATATGTTTAGTTTCTCCACAATATAAGCATAAATCCTCTTGATGTCATTGACTCTTTTTTTCCTTAAAATCTTTGGAATAATTTATTGATTTTTCAATACATTGTCTTTGGCATTGTCAGTAACATGTCATTGATATTATCCTTCAATCCATATCAAAATTGATTGATAAGGGCTTTGTCATTCCAATCTATGCAACAAGCGAGGTTTTAGAATTCAGTAGCATATATGGTAGCTAGTTGTGATCCTTGCCATAAAGAAAAGAACTTTGTTTCTCCTACTTTTTCTCGATTACTTTCTTTGAATGATTTTATTTCTAAGAATGAATTCAAATCATAAAGGAGTCATGAATTTTTTTCCATTAAAGATGTAAATTAAGAGAGATCACTTTTCTTATAGAAGTATGCTTATGAATCTGACTTGAATAAATTCATTGGGATATTAGAAAGGATGCAACCTTACATAGAGCTTATTTTGCTGCAAAAATCCTCAAAATTTTAATCTTGTTCTATTAAACTTCTCAAGCATACTAATTTTTGTCTCCATCATACTTGGAGAAGCAAAACTTCCTAGATTTGGTTGTGAGGTTGATCTACTTGCTTCCTTCAACTACACAACTTCTTGTTGGAAACTTTGAAGTTCTTCTATAGGCATAGGTATAGTACCTCCATGATTTACATTAGAAATATGTGAGATTTCTACTTTTAGAGTATTGACAAGCTCATGAAGATTTGCAATAGTTACAAATCTATTCTCACTTCTACTAAGAGTAGCATCCATAATCTTTCCTTCCATAGACAACTCAAAAAAATTCAAAAAATTAAATTAAATGAGGGTGATCTGCAACCTCTAATAAAAAAAAATTCAAAGAGGGGTAATCCACTTTCTTTAAAGCAAAGATCAATATTAGCAAACAAGATTTTTTTTTAGAGATAGATAGTCCGCAACCTTAAAAAGACAACAATAGAAGTAGAGTAATCCACTCACTTCTAAAATAAGATAGAAATAGTATATTAGTACTATTATCAAACTATCAAAGATATAAATCTTAAAGAAAGAAAATCCTCAATTCACTCTTGTATTATTAAAAAAAACTATAAATTAATCAAAGATGATATAATATTAAATTAGAATGGCTATTATTAAAAATAAAAAAACTAAAAAAATTTAAAATAAGACTAAGGACTAAAAAAGCATTGACAAGAGTGAAGAAGGCTTCATTCTTGCCTCTATATATACTCTCAATTAGGAGCTATGTGGCGATGTTGTATAGGATCTTCAAAACATGTTGACTTTACAAGACACATATCTTAACTTGTAAGATAAGTTTTCTATATAAGTGCCACATGATTAGCTTGTTCTGTAAGCTATCAACACATGATTAACTTATTGATTAAGTTTCTTATCTACCAATCAACTACAAATACATGTAAAGTCAAGCAACACCTATGAAGCTTCTAAGAAGCTTTTCTAAAAGATCTTATGAAATTAACCTACTTTTATCTACTTTTACCTATTCCTACGTAATCATATAATAATTTATTAGAATATTTATATATATCTGTGATAATAATTCAATAAAGAAATACAATTTTAATATTATAAGATAAATGGGTCTATAATCTATTGAATAAAAAATACTTTAAAGATACAACACTTAGCATCAGCAAAGTTGTAGACAAAGAAAGTATGGAGTAAGATGTCTCTTACTTCCAACATCCAATACTTATAGGTAATGCTTACAGTCTAAAAAAAAAAACTTCTATTGTTTGACTTGTACACATATGGCCCTACAATCCTTTGGTATCTCACTAATCATGATGATATTATATATCAAATATTAATTATTCTTACCTAATCTTTGGATATTTTCTAAATAATAATTTATTTTTTAAATTTTGATTCTTACTTCTTGACCTTCTCTTATATCTATATGATACTTTTTTTATACACCAAGAGTCAATTCTTTGACCATTAGCAGCTTACCTAAGATAATATCTTCTATAAGATAACTTATCTTACTTTTATTTTTATTTATTTATTTTAATATTTGATAATTTAAAAAAGTATTGATTATAAATTAAAAAATAAAACTATTATTAATGATAGAAATTAATTAGAACTATTAACAAAGATAATAATAAAAAAACAAAAATAAAAATAAAAATAAAAATAAAGAAGAAGAATTATAAAAAATATTATATAGCAATTAGTCCAACAATACCACATCTTGGAACCTTGTTATTTTTTCTATTCCAAAACCAAATGAAGCCGAAATCCTTTAAGCTAGTAGTTTTTTTTATATTTAGAGGGTAAGCATATATGGCATCAATGTCTACTATCTAGATTTGTGTAAAAAATGTTTCTCAATAAGATCATAATTTTCCAAGTGTTCGTCTTCAATCATTTATATTGATTTTGGAAGTATTTGTCTTCTATTGTATATTTACCTTTGATACACTTAGCTATAACTTAGCAAAGATGGAGAGTAGTAAAAGCTATAGAAGCTGCAATAGCTCCAAACATGAGGATGTAAAAGAATGTATTGTTGATTCTCATCTTGATATTGCCACTTTTTATTCTTAATTTTTAAACTATTATTAGAAATAAAATAATCACTCTAAATCATCTTGCTTGCAACCTTGCAAACAAATCTTTTGTTGCTTGCTACAAAAAGTCCAAATTTCTACACCAAAAATTCTAGAATAATAAAGGATTAATTTTAATTAATGTGGTTTGAAGGTGGCTAAGCTATGAATATGCATGTTAATATAGCAAAACCACAATAGTTACATAAATATCCTTGAATCCCAAGATGTAAGTTTAATTAGCATGTTGTTGTCTTCAAATGAGGATGCTATTATTGCAATACATTGATACATGTAATAGTGCCAAAGATAAGAGCTATATATAAACTCAAGTTGTTCTTATTGAGCAAGCATTAAAATTTTATGTAATAGAATGAAACTACAAGTATGATTGGAACTTCATACTAATGCTTAAGAGCATACAAAACTTTCTCATGAACTATGCAATTTGGCAAGGCTTTCATTTACCAACCATGTATGTAGTTGTACTGATTTTGTAGGGTGTTGCCATTTCAAAAATGACTTGTGTATTATATTTGTATTATATTAATTTAGATTTTAAAATAATTACTTTAAATTATATACAAGTTCTTTTCTTATATTTTTTCAATAATTATTTTTTGATAATATTAATTTATATTACAATACAAAGTTTTAAACTATAAAATATGCTAAGATTCTAACATCTAAAAGTACTTGAGTTAAAAATTTACAACTTAGAATTTTAAAATACATAAAAGTTCGAAATAAGATATGAGATTTGATGGTAGCATATCATTTATATTCAATAGTTATGGTCTAAAGTTACCTAATTACAAGGTTTCTACTACAATTAAACATCTTTTTTTTCAACTTTTTTGTATTTAGATTTGTGCTCTCATTTAAATCAACTTTATTTAATATAATAATCTATAAATTTATGATGTATTTTTTTTAATAATATAAATAAAAATTTTTAAATTTTTATGTGACATTTTTTTTAAATATTAATTATTTGAATTAAATTGTACTAATATGTATAGATTTTGGCTTTCATAAAATATTTTTAATGATCTAGAAGTAATTGTCACTACTTCATTTGTCTTTTTTCAATCAAATCTTTGTTTTTAATATTTTATATTTAAAACAATTATTACATATAATTTCTTAAATGATAAATCATTCCATTCAAACTTGTTTTTGGCATTGTTAATAGTAGATCTTAGATATAATTTTTCAAACCAAATCAAAATTGATTTATAAGAGATTTATTATCTCAATTCTTTTGACAAGTTATTAGAATTTTTCAACATAGATAAAAAGCATATGTGATCCTTGTTATAAAGATAAGAATTTTTTTTTTGTTATCATTTTCAAATATAGTTAAAAATATTTTTGAAAATAAGACCAAATCATACAAAATTTATAAATTTTTTTATATAAAGGCTATAAAATAAAAATACAAAAAATAGTTCTAAATAAATATATGCTTATAATTCTTACTTGAATGATACTATCATAGTATTAAAGACATGAATTAAAAACAATCAAAATGTCTATATGCATTAAGAGTGGTCTCTAACTCAAATAATATTATCAAATATCAAGAGTCTCTTTTAAAGTTTTATTACTATATTTATCGTATCTTACTATATATTTGAGGAAGAATATTTCTTTCTTAAAGATCTTCATCTTATTTTGTTGTCTTAAAGGCCTATGACAGTTTTAATAGATAATTTGATCATTTAACAAAAAATAGTTCTTGAATTGATTCTATTGATTTTTTTATTTTCTATATCTTTAATGCTATAATTAAAAAAAAATATAAATAATTATAAAGAATAAAATTCAATCTTTATAAAACCTATTTTGATTTATTGCAAAGAATATTTTGACCCTTTATCTTGGTTGTAATGGATGTTTTTAATTAAAAAAAATATCAATTTTTTTACCATATTTACAAGATTCCTAAATAGCTTCTATGTACATTCACTAATATCATATCTACACCAATGTATAAGATATTCCAACCTATTTTGGCACCGTCTTGAGTCTAAGATCTATTATACTTCAAATTCTTAATTGTTATCTATTTCTATAGAAGGAAGTAGCATTTGTCTTCTTCTTGATATATCCATTGTTTTGTATGGCTTAAGAAAAAGTTCATAGAATAGGGGATAAATCATTATAAATTCTAATAGATATAATTGATATGTAACTAAATTGATATGTTTATACATAAAAATAGTATAAGTTTATGATAATCCAACTTGTCACAAAAAAAATAATCTTAATATTATGACAAAGTAATCATATTTTGTAGTCAATGTGGAAATGAGTTTCTTTCTTATAATAGATATTTAATTTGATATTTTATAATTCTTGAGTTTTCTTTAATTATTCCTTTACTATTACATATAGCTTTAATAAATGAATTGCTACAAGATTATTAACTTTTAAAAAGTCAAAAGAATAAAATTACAAATGATAATCATAATTATAATAATAAATATATAAATAAATAATAATAAATTATTAAATAGAAGAATATATTGTATTATTATGGACAAACATTCACTTGTCAATTTGACTTTCTAGTAGCTTTTATAAATTGTTAGGAATGTAAAAGAACAACAATTATCTTTTATAGAAAAATAAAAAGGAATTAGCATCAAAGAGAATATCAAGAAGATTTACAAAAATCATAAATAGCAAGGATGTGAAGAATTGCTTTCAATGTTTATTTTAATAAAAACAACTAATAAAATATAGACTAGCCTTAGATATTTGGATGTGTATGTATATATATGTGTGTGTATATGAAGGTATGAAATTACAAGTAATCAAATTATAAAATGTTATTTTTTTGAATAGAATTTTTCTATCAATAGCCAATAATCTCTAAAATAAAAAACTTTTATATATTTGAAGTTGCTAGTAGATATATCTCTTATTAAATTAAAGAAGTTGGATATCCCAACTAAAAAAGTAGAACATATGTATTGCTCTAAAACCCATAAATCAAAAAGAGTATTGTGAGATAGTAAACTATAGGGCTGTTAGAAAAATCTAATAAAGAAGTACCAAATACAAGATGAATCAATTAGTGATGCTAAAAGGAATAGTATACCAAAAGATAATTTTTTTATGTAGGAATTGAGTAAAAAGAAAAAAAATATAAATAAAGGAATTGAAATAAGGATTAATTTGGAAATTCACCTAGAAAAAGTAGCAATTTTTTGCTTTTGGCATTAATTTTATCCACTAATTAAAAGGATATATTCCTATGAATAGGAAAAAAAAAAAAAAAAAAAAAAAAAAATCCTAAATCTGATAAAATAGAATAAATAAGATAAGAAGATATAAGTACTAGTAAGGCCTGTCTTTGATTCTCAATTGACAATTTTTTTTTATTTACTATCTATTGATAAAAAAAAAAAGCATAAATAAATTTCAAACTAAGAAAAAAATAAAATATAATATAAAAAATCCATTTAACAAACCTTGTTGTTTTTTTTTTTGGATGATAAGTGATATTGAATACAAATTATGATATTGGAATTTTTTAATAGACTTAGCAAAAATTTAAAATATGTATTGACATAAAATACTTGAGATTCTTGTAATCTATATAAATTGTGACTACACTAAAAGTATCTTTTAGATAATGGCACCATTTTAAAAATGCATCTATAATTTCAAAAAGATATTTGTTGTAGATCTCATAGTTAATCTTGTTTGCTAAATTTTTTTTGAATGCAAAGCTATATAGTGAAGTTTATTATATGCTTCCATTTGTAACAATATTGCACTCAAAGCAAATTCCAATGCATATATTTTCGCAAAAAATATCTTAAAAAATCAATGCAATATAAGATTGGAGGTATTAAAAAAAACTATCTTTAACGCTTCAAATGTTCCTTCAATTTCTTTATTCTACTCTAATTTGTCTTTACAAGTTAAATATGTAAATGTAGCTATAACTTAAAAAATATTCTTGATAAAAATCCAATAATTAAAATTTTGTAAAAAAATATTAGATATCTTTTATTGTTTTAAGAAACTTCTAATCTATAATAATTTGAACTTTCTTAGAATCCATCATCATACCATCTTTTAAAATAAAATATCTTAAAAAATCAGCTTAAGTTGTATAAAATACATACTTCTCCATCTTGGTACATAGACTAAGATCTCTAAGTATTTATTAAACATAGAAAATATAAAGATGATTTTTTCTTGTGCTCTTAGAATAAATTAAAATGTTGTCTAGATAAAAAAAAATACAAAAATATATTTGTTACTTTTAAAAAAATATCATTTATTAGATGTTAAAAATAATTGGAATATTTTTAAATCCAAGAAGTATAACATTCTATTTAAAATATTCACATCTTATATAAAATATAATATTCTAATTATCTCCTTCTTTAATGTATATCAGATTGTATATTTTTTATAGATTTACATTCATATAAATCTTTCTTTGATTCAATTAATTAAAAAGTCTTGATATCAAAAATAAAGAATATCTATTCTTAATGGTAATATTATTAAGCTTTCAATAATCTATGCATATTTGCAATGATCCAATTTTTTTTCTTTACAAATAAGATACAAGCTTCTACTAGAAATTTTGAATGGTATGTGAAATTTTTGGCCAAGTTTTCATCAATATACTTCTTAAGTGAAGCAAATTCATTTTATGATAAGATATGGATTGGTCCAAATAGTGGTTGACTTTCTTTTTAAAGATCAATTGAAAAATCATAAGAACAATGCTTTAAAATAATATGTAAATTCTTCTATAAAACATCTAAGTAATATTTATACTACTTGGAATGTTTCTTGAAGTCTTTATGCTATTAAAAATTGATATAGCATAAATTTTTTTTTTTTTTTTTTTTTTTTTTTTTATCATTGTTATTATTTTATTGTAGGATGAATGCATGCATGAATAAAAAATCTTGTATCTACAAATAAGGATTAGATTGTATTAGACTTATGATTTTGTATTTGGTTAGCAAAATTTATCTTATGCTTTGAAAAAAATTAAGATTACAAAAAATCTAATATATCAAAGAGTTACATTTGTTTTGTAAAATAGTACAATTGATTGAAAAAAAATAATGTAAATATAGTACAAGTGAAAAAAAAATAAAACAAATAAATTTCACATAAAGCGTAATATATTGAAATAGTAGTTACATGTTGTGAAGTCAAATACCTAATTTTGTAGATTAATAATAGAACTAGTTGTCTTTTGACCTCTATTATGTTATAGCCATGGATATATATTATCTTTTAATATATATATATATATATATATTTTAGCCAAAGCTACTTATCATCTTTTAATATAGTCATCTTTCAAAGTTACTTTCCAAAGCATAAATTTGGCATTAGACTATAAATTAATAAAAATATATATCATTAAATTTTATAATTAAAAAATAATTAATTTTGTGAATAAGACAATAAGAAAAAATGAGTTATAAAAGAAGTAATAAATAAAGTAGTAAAGATTATGCCCTCAAGTTATTGTTTAAAAAATATCATGATATAATCTAAATCAAAGTTGTACCTAGTATTTTTGTACAAAAAAGATAGTCCCGACAAGGAAGAAAATCTAAATATTGGAGAATAAAAAGAAATAGTTATCATGGTAATACATAAGTACTTTAGTAAATATTTATATGATTAGGTAGAAATAAGTAAAAGTAGATAAAATTTCATAATACCTTCTACAAAATTTTCCTAGAAGCTTAATAGATGTTGCTTTAACTTTATATATGTTTATAATTGATTGATAGATTAGAAACTTGATCAACAAGTTAACCACGTATTAGTAGCTTGCAAAACAAGCTTATTATATAGCACACATACAAAAAACTTGCCTTGCAAGTTAAGATACGTATCATATAAAATCAACATGTTTTAGAGGTCCTATAGGAAATTGTCATGTAGCTCCTAATTAATTGTATATATAGAAGTAAGAGTAAAGCCTTCTTCATTCTTATCAATGCCTTTCTAGTCTTTAGTCTTATTTCAAGACTTTCTATTCTTCTTATTTTTAGCAATAGCAATTCTAATTTAATATTATATCATCTTTGAGTGACTTTTTAGTTCTTTTTACCAACACAAGAGTGTATTGAGGATTTTCTTTTTTTGAAATTCACACCCTTTACAGTTTAAGAAGAGTGCAAACTTATTTTTTTTGTCTTGTTCTAGAAGTAAGAAGATTACCCACTTCTATTTTTGTATTTTAAAAATTGTGGATTACTCACCTTTAAACAAACAATCTTATTTTCTAACATGGATTTTTTTCTAAAAAAGAATAGATTATTTATCTTCATAGAAATTTTAATTTGATATTAGAGGTTACAAATTATCTTCTTCTATATTAACTTTTGAATTTATTTGAGTTCTCTTTGGAAGAAAAAATTATGGATGCTACTCTTAATGGAAGTAAAAATAGATTTGCAACTATTGCAGATCTTCATGAATTTGTCAAGACTCTAAGAGTGGAAATCTTATATATTTTTAATACAAATCATGAAAGCACTATGCTTATGCATATAAAAAAAATTCAGAGTCTACAAGAAGAAATTGTGCAGTTAAAAGAAGCAAGTAGATTATTCTTGTAACCAAATCTAGGGAGTTTTGTTTCTACAAGTAAGATCGGAACAAGGGTTAGTATGCCTAAGAAGTTTGATGGAACATGATCAAAATTGAATTCATTCTTAGAAGTATTTATGACCACATTTGAAAAAAGTGATTGAGAAAGAGTAATAGAGACTAAATTCTTATTTTTATGGTAAAAATCACAGTTACCTACCATATATACTATTAAATTCTAAAACCATGCTTGCAACATGGACTAGCATAACAAAGCCCTTATCAATCAATTTTGATATGAATTGAAGGATAATGTCAAAGATTTATTACTGACAATGCCAAAGGTAGAATCTTTAGAATAATTTATTTCTCAAGTCATTGCATGCAACAATAGATTATTTAGAAGACGTCAAAAAAAAAGATATGATTGGAGAAGAAAAAATCAAATAATGAGGGCGTCGTATTGTAAAAGCTTATAGTATGTAAAAATAAGTTAAAATATATTATATGTTAATAAATCTAGATGTATGTTAGAATGGTTAATAGATTAATTTAAAGAGAGTGGATTTAAAAAACTTTATTTTGAGTTTTATCTTTTTTGATTATAGCTTTTAAAAAAAATTATAGGACCTAAATATTTACTATGAAGCCTTGAGAGGAGATTAGAACCTAAAGAAAAAATCTTAACTAATAGGAGGATTATTGGGAGGGATGAAAGCAAGGCATGGTTGGATGAAGATAAGGAATGGAGATCTTCATTCTTATTAGTTGAAGGCCATGCCCAATGGGCTTTAAAGAGGCTGCCCAAGGCCTTATCAGGGATTAGGGTTTTTCTTTTGAAGTCATTCGAGTGTGAGAGTAAATTTTTCCCTCATCCTAAATTACAAGATGGCCTCAATTAAGAATAGCTTATAATTGGTGGTGAGAATTAGAAGTAGCAATAAATAAGAACAAAAGAAAGACAACACCAAACAAGTGAAACAAGTACAATCAAGCAATTGTACACTACAAAACTAGTTACAATGTGTTCACTAGATTTTCTTTTAGTAAAAGATAAAAGTAAAAAATTAAAAATATATTTTTAGATAGATAATTTTTTATCTTTCCAATAACATAAAAATCATGTAATTTCAAGTTACTATGAGTAAGTTATCATAGATTAAAGATAGAATATAAATAATAAAAAAGTTAAGTGAATAAATTTTACCTCAAGAATATCTTGCTTAAGAAATCAGAAGTTCGAACCTCACCAAGGCTCAAAAGTAGTGTATATTGGTTGTCTAAAGAGGCTTTGAGGCCTTAGTCTTATTTCCTACCTATACCCATGGTGCTAAAATCCATATGGAAATTATGCACCTCTCTTCCCATAAGGACTATACTAGCTACTGGTCTTCCTATTTTCTACTAGTAAAACTACTTTTTTGCATTTTTGACTACACCATGGTGTTCAAAAATTAGCCTAGAAACCTTGTATGGTCTTCAAATTTGTTTCATTTCTTCATAGTGGCTCTCAAGGTGGTAAAACTCAATTTTACCAAGGTCTTAAAATTTTCTCCAAAAATTCATAAAAATTCATAAATAAATTCTAAATAAATTCTAAAAAATCCTATAATATTTTTATGATACTAATATTTATAAAAATCTTTATTTTTATATTTTTATATTTTTTAATAGTAATAAAATCAATTTAAATCTACTAAAAATCCTATTTTCTACACATATAACTTAAAAGACATGAAGTTCATTTTCATGCTTCTTTTAACTATTAATTAATCATTGATAGGATTTTTGTAATTAATACATATAGATATAAGGCCAATATAGAAATTTGTCTCAATTAATAATCATTAATACTCAATAATGAGTGAAAATACTAAACCAACTAAGATAATTGCTTCCAAGACTTATTAAAATTCCATTTTTGTAGCTTTTCTTCTATTAAGACTTTTATACTTATAAATACTTCTAAATTCTAATAAGTATGTAAATAGTCAAAAAGACTCTCTAACCTTAATATTTATCTCATTGAATGACTCAATATTATATTTTTAACCAATCCATCAATTAAGATCCATTGGTGGGACTAACATCGAGCTTTGGAGGCTAGAGTCAGCAAGTTTAGGTTTTTGGATATGCATTGGATGCAAATTTTATGTGATTTGGAGTTTTTATGAAGGAGTTATTGGCACTGAAAGCTAAGGTATCAATTTCATACTTACTGTTACTCTTTGGGACATAACATATGTTTAGAGAAAGCAATAAAGGATCGGCAACCAGGGTTGGAAAGAACACTTTTTTGACTACTCTTTTTATATATTGTTTAATTAATTTGGAATTTATAAAAAGAAGTTATAGAGGGTTTAAGTCATTGTATCCAAATCAAAGGTAGTAAATGATTTTCTTCATATTAATGGTTAGAGCCATATCTTAAGTTTCTTGACAAATTTTTAGCTCAAACCTTTTGAAAAAGATATATTATTTTGTTAAAAAGCTATAGATATAAATTTTGTGTTATTTGAATGCTTAATTTGTGAAATATAAAGAAATTTTTACATGGGTGTATAAAAACTAGGGTTTGAAGCTACTATTAGGATTTTGGTGATATCTTAAGATCTGCAACAAATTTGCAGTTGAAATTTTTTGTAGTAGTTTTTGGAAGTACATCAATACTTTATGTAAAATTTTAATGTGTTTGAACGGTCCGATTGGAAGATATGAGTTTTTGAAGTTTGAGAATAATATCCCATAAGGATATTTAAGGATTTAGAGGTTTTATCATATTTTGGATGTTTTTGGAAACTTAAGACTTATATATTTGGTGTAATAGTACCTAAAAGTGTTATATATATATATATATATATATATATATATATATATATACTCTTGGTCTTTCTTATCTCAAGACTTGATTGAGTAATTAGTGGTAGCCATGAGCCTAGTGCTTTCTTGAGGCAAACTCTTTCTATCCTGACAATGACAGCTCACAAGTTTTCACAAACTTATTCATCAAGGCCAAAACTAATGCAAATTGATATAGTATATTTTAAATCCTTCACAGAGTAGGAAAAGACTCAATGATGTCAAGACGGCTTATGCTTATATTGTAGAGAAGCTAAACAAACTACTCAACATTGTTGAAAGATGCTACCATAAAATGAGAAGCATGGTTGCCAAAAAAGACAATCTGTCAAAAAATAAGTTTCTTTAGCTACAATAGAGACCGTGTAGCTGAAATCTTATATAATTCCTAGTAAATATCCTATTTGCTTCTTATACCTCTCACCTTGTTTTACAATAGAAGTTTATTTAGGACCAAAAAATCACAAAATCTTAGCTTTGTTAGATTCAAGAACCTCAAGTTTTTTTTATAGACAAAGATTTTATCAAAAAATAAGAAATATCATTAGTCAAAAAAACTAAACTTGGACATGTAGAAGTCATAAATGGTCGTTTACTATCTTTTGGAAATATTATGTATGAGACTATTCCTTTAGATGTAGCAATTAAAGATAATAATAGCATAGTTATATTTAACATAATAAGATCTCTATCTAATTAGGTTATTTTAGAATTATCTTAGTTGAAAGAGTATAATCTTTACATAGATTGGATTTTTTGTAATCTTAATTTTTATGATAGTTTAATCCAAAATCTTATTGGTCAAATAGAAATACAGTAGTCTAATATAACCAAATCTTTACTGGTAGGTATGAGAGTTTTTATGCATGTTACAAAAGAAGGGTTATCTTTTATTTTATATGCCATGCCCATTTTTGATAACAAGAAGTCATCAAGTAGTATTTCCAATCAGTATCAAGATTTTCAAGATATTTTTTAAAAAAAAAAAAAATGTAGATATTCTTTTAGAGTATCAATCTTATGATTGTTCTATCAATCATCATGAAAGAACTCAACCACCATTTAGACCAATCTATAGCCTATCAAAAAATAAGTTGATTGCACTCAACATATACATTGATAAAAACTTGGCTAAGAATTTCATCCGTCATTCTAAATCTCTAGGCAAAACTCTTATCTTATTTGTAAAGAAAAAAGACAGATCTCTACACATATGTATAGACTATTAAGGATTCAACAAGATCACTATTAAGAATACGTATCTTCTATCTTTGATTTTAAGACTTTTTGATCAACTTAATTAACCAAAGATCTACATAAAAATAGATCTATGAGGAGCATGTAATCTAGTATGTATTAAAAAAAAGGATGAATGAAAAATTACGTTTCAAATTAGGTATGGGCATTTTGAATATAATGTCATGCCTTTTGGACTCACAAATGCACCAACTACTTTTCAACATCTAATGAATGATGTCTTTCATGAGTTTTTTGATGATTTTATTGTATGTTATTTAGACAAGAATTTAATCTACTCTAAGAACACAAAATAATATGAAGTTCATGTTTGTTGTGTGTTACAAAAACTTAGAGATGCAAGATTATATACCAAGTTAGAAAAGTGTGTATTCTACACTACTCAAGTTGACTTCCTAGGATATATTATTTTTAATAAAGGGCTAATAATGGATTTGAAGAATGTCTAGACTATTATGTATTAGAAGATTTTAAGAACAATAAGAGATGTGTAATGCTTTTTGAGCTTTGCTAATTATTATTGAATCTTCATCAAGATTTTTTTTCAAGTTGCAGCTCCACTTATACATTTGATTTGTAAAGACAAACTTGAGTGGAGTAAAGAAATTGAAGTATTTTTTGATGCTACAAAAAAAGAGTTTACTTTTGTACTAATCTTATATTGTGTTGACTTTTAAGGTATTTTTTATAGAAATAGATGCATCAGACTTTACCTTAGATGTAGTATTATCACAAATGGGAGTAGATAACAAACTCATTTCAGTAGCTTTTCATTCCAAAAAACTTTTAGTAGCTAAGATTTATTATAAGATCCACAACAAAGAATTCTTTCAATCATGGATTCATTTCAAAAATGGCATCATTACTTAGAAGGCACCTCAAGTTTAATCATTGTATATACAGATCATAAGAACTTAAAGTATTTTATATCAACACGTATTTTAAATTGATCCTAAGCTCGTTGAAGTCTATTAAGATTTGATTTCAAGATCACTTATCGACCTTGAAAACAACAAGGTTTTGAGACACCCTTTCTAGATGTTCTTATCTTGCACCAAAAGTAAGAGATGCATCTTTTGATCAACATAGAATAATTTTCTAGAAGCTAAATTATTTTCACCTTCAAGCAAAAAAATCAACATTGACTCTTGATTGAATGTTTGTCAAGCAAATTCAATCAAATATGTCTTTTGATTCTCTTATCTATGATACCAAGAATAAGTCTTTTATATCTCATGATACTTCAAAGTTTAAGTTCAAAAACAACCTACTATATTTTGAGGGACGATTATACATTCCAGCACGCAAGGCACAATCATGTATCTTTTAAACTTATCATGATTTTTTAACAGCAGGACATTTTGGATATAACAAGACTTTGGAGCTATCATCAAAAGATTTTTAGTGGCTTCAAATATAGAAGGTATTTAAAGACTTTGTACAATCATGTGATATTTTTTTAAGATCCAAAACTCTTCAGCATCGACCTTATGGACTTCTTTAGCCTTTACTTATTCCAAAACAACCATCGTCCTTTGCTTCTATAGATTTTATCATAGATCTTTTAATCTCAAGTTCATATAATTCTATATTTATAGTAGTAGATCGTTTTACCAAGATGGCATATTTTGTATCATACATAAAATCGATCACAAGTAAAGAAATGGCTAAGCTTTTTTTTAACAACATCTATTTCTATCACGGATTATCTAAAGATATTATATTAGATAGAAGGACTTAATTTACATCAAGATTTTGGAAATCCTATTCAAGATTTTAAAGATGGATATAAAATTCTTTTTGATTTTTCATCCTCAAACTAATAGGCAAACAGAATGGATGAATTAAGTTTTGAAGGAGTACTTGAGATGTACCATCAACTTTTATTAAGATGATTGAACAACTCTTTTATCATTGGTAGAGTTTACGTATAATAATTTAGCACATTCTTCCACTCAAAAAACACCTTTCTTTGTCAATTATGGTTATCATCTATGACTTGATACTTTTGACTTTTCAAAAGTTAATAATCTTGTGGTAGAATATTTGAGAAATCGTTTGTCAGAGCTATATATAAAAATGAAGGAGAATTAGAGAAAGTATAAGAATAAGAAAAAATTAAAGTAGATGCCTATTACAAAGAACAACTACAATTCAATGTGGGTGACAAAGTATGATTATTTTATTGTAATATTGTAGAATAAGTAGTTATTTTCAGAATATAGATATCTAGTGTATAGTGTAAACAGGGATAGATAACTGCTGAAAAGGTGGTTCAGCAAGTAGAATAGATGAATAGTCAGGAAAAGTAATTATCATCCATAGTATAGGAGTTGGTATCTCAGGATAGTATAAGGAGGATGGGAGAGAGGAAGAAAATGCTAGACTGTGATAGTCATGAGTCAGGGATAAGCTTGGTGCTATCTCTTCTTCTTAGTTTTCTTGTTTTTTTTGTATTAGTGTTGATTCTAGTGAAGAGAATCGATTTAATGAATCAATATTTGATTTACAAAGTTATTTATGGATCACTGTTTATCAATTGTTGTGAAAGATTGATGATGTATGGAAGTTTCCATTCATTGTTCATCACAAGGTTGTAAGTTCAATGGAGAGGAATTGAAATCAAATGAATTGTCTCGATCAGATTCTATAGATTAAAAGTTGTTCATTCCAGAGTTTGGGTTATGCTTGTGTGTTCATGAATTATACAGGGTACTGAAATCGATGTCGTGGTTGTTATCGTATTGATATGAGAGAGTGGACAGTAGGAGAAAAAATTAAGTATTCTTCGGTATTGTAAGCATTCAGCAGTAGCGGTTAATTGTGTGACCCTAACAATTGGAGCTCATATACATGGTCTTTTCCTATGTTTGAATTCCCCTATACGGATTTATTCTGGGATGTTTCTTCTAGAATAAATAAAACGACAATCACAAATATCAAGACTAGTCCTTGTGAAAAGTTAGACTATCATAATCTTGGACCTTTTTTTATTGATAAAAAAGTCAATTCTATTGCTTATTGACTATATCTATCAGAGTCTATAAAGATCTATCTTATATTTCATGTATCCCTTTTTGAGCCATATAAGACTATGAATATCTCAAAAAGAAGACAAATGCTACTTCCTTCTATAGAAGTAGATAATAATAAAGAGTTCAAGGTGGAAGAAGTTTTAGATTCAAGGTAGTACCAAAATAGGTTAGAATATCTTATTCATTGGCATGGATATGATATTAATAAATGCACATGATATTAGATGTAAAAAAAAAAAAAAAAAAAAACTAAATGCAAGTCTTTTCTTTGCCTTTAAACAACAATCTATTGATACTCACAATAGTATCAATACAAAGCAACTAACTAAATAGTGTACTAAGAATGAATAGCCTCACTTTTATGAAAGTCAAGATCTTTAGTATACAAGATTAGAAGATTATAAATTAAGATTATAATCTATTTAAATTAATTATAGAACCATTGAATTGAACTATCAATAGTACATATTTTAAGGCCTTCAAAGTCAAAGAAGGATATAAGATATAAAAATGTAAAAAATAAATGAAGTATAATTTTAAAATTAACATAAATAAGTAATTTAGAAATAAGCACAAAGATGTAGCTTAAAATTTTGCATAATTAGTTTTTATATTAGATGCAATATCAAGTTAAAGGTTTGTAGTCTTTATTAATTTCCATTAGCAATAACAATAGACTTTGTGATTTTTATAAAAGAAGATTAAAATACATTTTGAGGTTTTCAATCTTGATAGTATGAGTTTGTGGATATATAATGTTGTGATTTTGGTAGACCAACAATATGAATCTTTTCTCTTTTATTAATCAATTCTATCTTTTTATTCAAACTTCATAAAGTATGAACTAACTTGTATATCTATAAAGAGTGAAGGAAATGATTTCATATTCACTTCATTGAAGTAGTGACATGAAAAGTATTGAATTGAAATATGAATCATCACCAAAAATATTGGTATTTTGTAATCATGCTACAATAAATAGTAGAATTTATAGAAGGAAGGAGGTAGAGCATTTTATATTCTTTCAAACTTCACTAAGTTTAATATCTTATTTTTAGATAGTAATCTTAGATTAATGTGATATTACCAATTATAGAATATTGATTTAATAAGAAAAATATGCAGTGCAATTTGTACTTCAAACTACCCAATTTGGCATTGATTCATAGTGTTTGAAGGGAAGAGATGTGAAGGGAGAGATAAGAGATGCCTTCTTCTATTGATAGAAAAAAATGATGAATTATACATAATTACTATAATTTAGAAAATCACTCTACTAAACCTTTAATGTGCTTCCAAAGGCTCTTATTTCAAATTCTTAATTTTTGTCTATTTCAATAGAAGATGGTTGTAATTTATTTTTTTTTAGTATATTAATTATAATGTAAGGCTCAATAAATGTATCTTTGTGAGCTAAAATAAACCCTCTTTAGGTGATAGTTTATTAAAATCCACACAAGCATTCATTATAGCTTAAATGTTTTATTTAATTGAGTTTGTAATTAAGTCCAAGTAATTGAGTTTGTCTAAATCATTGAATTTAATTTGAACAACAAAATAATTTTAATACATTCATGATAAAATCATTCATCCTAGAATTTTATTCAGCTATGTTGAGATTTCATCCATCACTAAATTTCATCCATTGATTTAATTTTCATCCACATGAATTATTCATCCAATCAGCAAAGTTCATCCATGTTCGGCATTTGCTAATTAAGCACCAATAACAATTCAAAGGAATAATAAAACAAAATTCCATTTCTTCCATGTGGGCATCACGTCTTCAAAAAAATATCCGAATTGAGTATAAACTTGTAAAGCCCTTGGCTACATTCGCTTCTAGGGGCACCGTTTAAGTATCAGTCCCTGCCGCAACCGCAGCAGCCACAGCAACAACCTCGGTCACAACAACCCAACCGCGGCAACAGTTGCGAGACTTGGACGGTCCTTCTAGCTCACCCTCTCTTCAATTCCGCAAAGGCTCAGCCAGATGAAAATTCTTGGAGCGGGCGACCGGCACAATGTCGTAGATTACAGAAAGGTTCCGGCGGCGATGAGATTAGAAGAACAACGACAAGGTAGAAGAACCAATAGATCACGATCAGCGACGAGATCAGCAGCTCGAAAATGAGTTGAAGACAAGGATCAGCAACAAGTACGCACCGTGGGTTATGAAGATATTGATGACATGGAAGTGCAGCAACTAACAGCGATGAAGTCCACGACGACTGGAGTTCAGCTCAAATCGTCCTTCTGCTATAGAATCCTTTTCCACCAAGGCTTCCACTGATACAGTCTTCCAACCAACTCTCGCACTTATCAATCAAACGTCTGCTTACAAATCCCTATCCACGGCAACAAATCGGATCCGCCACCTTCAACGTCTTTCAGAACCCGACGCGTTGGCTATCGCCTCCACCGTCATACGAGCGCCACAATAGCACCACGCAACTACCCGTATCTTCCGCTCACATTGGTCTCTTGCTTGTGCTATGAATTCCACCACACCGGTGTTCCCTTCGGGGTGTTCATTCCATCGGTGTCTATTGTCACTTGCTCCGAAGCTCATAGGTTGCATTGTTGTTTTTTTTTTTTTTTTTTTTTTTTGTATTTTTTGTGTTTTTGTTCTAAAACAAAGACTTCAAAACAAAATAATAAAAATATCCTTATGCTCTCTTATTAGTTATGTGTAATAAGTAAATTTAATAATAACCAAGGACAATAACCTAGTAATAATTTATATGTTGTTGATCTGTTGGTTCATCTTCAATGAAGATAATCCTTGAAGATCAAGGACTTCTCAATGTAATTCAAATTTAATTCTTACTAATTACTTAGTAAAAATGTCCCTTGATTTATTATTGGTATTAATATAATGTAACTAAATTTCTCATCTAAGAACTCTTTCACAAATTTAATGAAGGTAAATTTCAGTATTATTTGCACTTGGTTTATTCAATATTGTAATAATCTCTTTGTTGTGGCAAAAAATTGGAATGTTACTTATAATTTGACATTTCAATTTGATGAAAAGCTTAAAAAACCAAATTGCTCCTTGTGAACTATTGCTAAGGGCACAATACTCCAATTTGGTTGAAGACTTTGAAATTATTAATTAAGGCTTATTTTGTCAACTAATAGGTCCCTTGTCTATTATGTATGCATCTACTGAACATTGTATTTTTGAACATGAGTCTCAATCTACATTTGTGAATTTTTTGATTGTACAAGGTCACATTTTTTGATAAAGTATTCCATAATCCATTGTGTACTTAATATAAAGCAGAATATATTTTATAGCATCTAAATTAGTTTCTTCTGGTCTTGATATAAAAATGCTCACTATATTTACTACATAAAAAATATCTAATCTAATAATAATAAGAAAGATTAATTTTTTAACTAATTGATAAAAAGTGTAACATCACATAGAATAGAATTCATATTATTTATTAGAATTAATTTCTTTTGTAGAAGTATTTTTGCAAATCTATACTACAACATATCAAATTATTTTAAGATACTTTGAGCATATTGAGTTTGATAAATAAAGATATTTTGTACAATTGTTTCAAAGTCAATTTTTAAATATAGTTTAATTATTCTAAGATTGACTATCTAAATAATATTTTGAAGGTAATTTTTTAACCAAATAATAAAGATACTATTAATTCTAGTAACAAATAAATTATCAATATAAAACATAAAAATAACTATATCACCTTTTTACTGCATATAATTCATATTAGCATCGAGGTTGTTCTTTTGCATATTTAAGCTTCTTAAAAGATTTTCAATCCTTTCATACCATATTCTTTATGATTATTTAAGTTTATAGATTGATTTTTTTAAATTTGCAAAGAAGTCGTTCATTCATTAGTAAAATATATCCTTTCATACCATATTTTTTATGATTATTTAAGTTTATAGATTGTTTTTTTAAAATTTTCAAATAAGTCGTTCATTCATTAGTAAAATATAGCTTTAGATTGTGTCATATATACTTTTTTCTTAGAAGTCCATTTAAAAAAGAAATTTTTACATCTATATGATAGATACTCTAATTATTTTTTATTATTAATGATATAGTTGATTGGATTGTAGACCATTTAATAATAGGAGCAAAAGTCTTTAAAAAATCTAAATCTTTTCTTTATTCCAAGTCTCTAACAATTAATTTTTCTTTTTTTTATTTGATTAATTATTAATTATATACTTAAGCTTAAATATCTATTTTAAGAATATAGATTTTTTTTTAAATAATTATTTTAAAATCCAAATTTAATTATTCATAATGGATTCTATTTTTTATTTTTTTATTTTTTTCCAACATAGTCTTTACAAGCTTAAATGAAGTTGATGTTATCATCTTAAGAGCTTATTTCTTCACTATATATAAAATCACTATTATAATATTTTGAATTTAAGTAACACAAGTTATATTTTTTTTTGAAATATAAATATGATAATTATCTAATTTTATATTTATTTGCCTAGGTCTTATAGATTTACAAACAATAAGAATAATTTTGAGAGAAGGATTATAACTATGTTATTCAATACAATTTGGATTTATTGATTTTGTTGTAGAAATACTTCTTGTATTATTACTTCTTTATAATTTTGTTGATCATTCTATTATTGATTGACCAGTTTGATAAGTTTTAATATTCTTTTCTATTATATTACTTGATAATATATTTTGATTAAATATAAATAAGTCAATTTTTATTTTTTAGTAAAAAATCAGTCGTTAAAATAATTTTTGGATTAAACTTCTCTTCATCAAATATAATATTTTTAGAAATAGTAATATTCCTTGTGATAGGATCAAAGCAATATTATACTTAGTTATTTTTATGATAGCCTATAAACAATGTACAAAGAACTTGAAGATCCAGCTTATTTGTATTTATTGATAGTATATGATAATATGCCATACAACCAAAGACTTTTAAGTAAGTTAGATTAGATTTATTATTCATAAAAGTATCACGGACATATACATATATCTCAATAATTACTTATAAAATTAAGTAGAAGTAGATAAATATAGAATAATTTCATAAAGTCTTCTAAAAAAGCTTCTTAGAAGCTTCATAGACGTGGTTTTGACTTTAGATGTGTTCGTAGGTTAGAAACTTGGCCAAAAAGCTAACCATATATTGATAGCTTGTGGAACAAGTTATCTCCGTGTAGTAGCTTATGGAACAAGCCAATTAAGTACCGCATACATAGATAACTTGCCTTACAAGATAAGTCATGTGGCTAGCAAAGTCAACACATGTTAGAGATCCTATAGGACATTGCCACGTAGCTCTTAGTTAGATAGTATATATGGAAGCAAGAGTGAAGCCTTCTTCACTCTTGTCAACGCCTTTCTAGTCTTAGTCTTGTTTCAAGACTTTCGAGTCTTCTTGTTTTTGACAATAGCCATTCTAGTTAATATTACATCACGTTTTGAGTGACTGTCTAGTTTTCTTCAGTGATAGAAGAGTGTATTGAGGTTTCTCTTTCTTCAAGATTCATGTCCTTGACAATTTAACAAGAGTGCTAAAATATTGTTTCTGTCTTGGTTTAGAAGTGAGTAGATTACCCCACTTCTATTGTTGTGTTTTGAAGGTTGCGGACTACCTACCTTTAAACAAAAAATCTTGTTTTCTAACAATGATCTTTTCTTTAAAGAGAGTGGATTACCCTTCTTTGTAGGATTTGTTTTTAGAGGTTGCGGATTATCCTCTTCTAATTTAACTTTTGAATTTGTTTGAGTTGTCTATGGAAGGAAAGATTATAGATGCTACTCTCAACAGAAGTTAAAATAGATTTGCAACTATGGCAAATCTTCATGAGCTTGTTAACACTCTAAGAGTAGAAATCTCACGTATTTCCAATGTGAATCATGGAAGTACTATGCCTACACCTATAGAAGAAGTTCGGAGTCTGCAACAAGAAGTTGAGCAGTTGGAAGAAGCAAGTAGATCAACGTCACAACCAAATTCAGTGAATTTTGCTTCTACAAGTATGACAGGGATAAGGATTAGTATGCCTGAGAAGTTTGATGGAACAAGATCAAAATTTTGATGATTTTTACAATAAATCAAGTTCTATCTAATGTTGCACCCTTTCCAATATCCCGATGGATTTATTCAAGTCGGATTCATAGGTACAATACTATCAGGAAGTGCTCTCTTTTGATTTGTACATTTAATGGAAAAAGATTCACAACTCTTTTATGATTTGAATTCATTCTTAGAAATGTTTACGGCTACATTCGAAGAAAGTAATCGAGAATGAGTAGCAGAGACTAAGCTTTTATCCTTATGGCAAGGATGACAATCAGCCACTATACATACTGCTAAATTCTTAAACCTTGCTTGTGACGTGTATTGGAACAACAAAGCATTTATCAACCAATTTTGATATGGGTTGAAAGATAGCGTCAAAGATTTGATATTAAAAATGCCAAAAGTAGAATCTTTGGAAAATTTTATTACTCAAGCCATTGCATGCGACAATTATTTATTTGAAAGGCATCAAGAATAAAGATTTGATTGGAGAAGAATAAGTCAAGTAATGGCAACAGCTCCTAAGTTTTTTAAAACATATTTGTCAAAGCTAGAACCAATGAAAATTGATATAATATGTTTTAAACCTCTCACAAAGTAAGAAAAGACTCAACGTTGCCAAGAGGGGTTGTATTACGTAAAATCTTGCTTGAGAATGCTTTGAGCACCTGGCTGTGGAAGGTAGAATGGAAATTATAACAAAAAAATCCTAATTCTAATAGAACACTAACAATGCTATACAAGCTTTAATCAAATTCAAAGAATCCTAAACCAAATCCTAAACAAATCCTCAATAAAACCTCAACCAAATTCTAGTAATTTCTACAACAGATTTAAACCTCAATAACTAATGAGTGAACCATTGATCATAATTCGAATTTTTCACACTTCTTAAAAACTAATTTAAAAATAAGCACAAAAATTTTAAAAATGATCAAAATTACCAAATAGATAATAACCTCAAAAACGTGCTTGGATATTAGTCGGCCTCCTTCTCCAACCTTGATGCCAATCTCCCAGAGCCAATATCTCTCTTTTTCACCATTCGATTGATCTCAAAATTCTCAAACACATAGAAAAACAAGTCTAGTATCCTTTCACATAAATTTCACTCCAATCGAACCAGTAGATTGCAAGAAATCTTGAAAATCCTCACTAAACCTAAAATTCTACTTTTTGAGACCTTGACTCACTTAAACTTCAATAGTCCTAAATTCAATCATAAGATTGAGCTCAAATTCACAACATATAATGAAAAAAACTATAGCCATTAATCCACAAAATTTCATTTTTAGATCTATTATAAAACTCTTGAAATCACCCAAAATATAAATCCTATTTTATTTTACAAAATCCAAGTCATCCGAAACAAACCTTGACTTTGCAAAGCTCTTACAAAGTCAATACAGATCCAAATTCCCCAAAACCAATGCTCATAGAAATTTTATTTAATCTGCTATCAAACTCCTTTCTTCGATCTGCCAAAGAATCCTAGAGTCATAGTCGAGACTCAGTTTTGTGCCTCAGGGTCTGATTTCGATCCTAGTTCATAACCGGCCCTCTCTGGGTATCAACATCTAGTTTTTCTAAGTAATTTTTACTAGAATTTATTCTTAACTTCTTCCTAAAGATGTCTATATCATTTATTTTTCTAATCTATCTTATTTTGCTTTATTTTTGGCCCTATAAAGTAAGTAGAAGCTATTTTTTTCTAAAAGGGCAGTATTACTATTAAAAGTTTTACTACCTTTCTATCTTTTATCCATATTTTTCTACTTTTTTTTTAACTTGGCTCTTTTATAATGAGATCCACATTAGCATCTTTCACCATGTAGTCATGTTACAACACGACACCATGTTACAACAAATGGAAACAGATGACAAACTCCACCCAATAGCTTTCTATTCGAGGAAATTTCGAGCAGTTGAGATTAATTATGAGATCCATGACAATGAGCTCCTTGCATTCGTAGATTCATTACAAAAGTGACGTCATTATTTAGAAGGCACCTAAAGTCTTGTTACCATATATACAGACTATGAGAACCTTGAATACTTTATATCAACACATGTCTTGAATCGTCGTTAAGTCCATTAGAGCATGTCTTTATTTAGATTTAATTTTAAGGTCACTTATTGACCCAAAAAACAACAAGGTCTATTGGACACTCTTTTTAGACGTTCTTATCTTGCATCAAAAGAAGGAGATGCATCTTTTGATCAACAAAGATCAATTTTCTTGAAGCCCGAGCATTTTTATCTTTGAGCTATAAAATCAACATTAACTGTTGATTCAACATTTAAAAAGCAAATTCAATCAAGCATGTCCTCTAATCCTCTTATTTAGGATATTAAAGATACTTCTTCTAAGTCCCATGATACTTCCAAATTTGAATTCGAGAATAATCTATTATATTTTGAAGAATGCCTATATATTCTAGAAGGTGAAGCTCGATTATATGTTCTTTAAGCTCATCATGACTTTCCAGCAGCAAGACATTTTAGGTATAATAAAACTTTGGAATTAATATCTAGAGATTTTTTATGGGTACAAATGTGGAAGGCAGTCAAAGATTTTGTACAATCTTATAATATTTGCTCAAGATCAAAAACTCTTCATCATCAACCTTATGGACTTCTTCAACCGTTACCTATTCCAAAACAACCATGGTCTTTTGTTTCTATGGATTTCATCATGGATCTTCCAATCTCAGGTTCTTATGACTCTATATTCGTGATAGTAGATCGTTTTATTAAGATGGCACATTTTGTACCATATACAAAATTTATCATACGTAAAGAAACAGCTAAGCTTTTTATTGACAATATCTATCGCTATCATGGATTGCCAAAGGATATTATATCGAATAGGAGGACTCAATTTGTATCAAGATTTTGGAGAATCCTATTCAAGATTCAAAAGGTAGATATGAAGCTTTCTTTAGCTTTTCATCCTCAAACTAATCGACAAACGGAATGGATAAATCAAGTTCTGGAGTAATCTTTGAGATGTACCATCAACTATCATCAAGATGATTGGACAACTCTTTTATCATTGAAAGAGTTTGCATATAATAATTTGATACATTCTTCCATTCAACAAACACCTTTCTTTACCAATTATGGTTATCATCCACATCTTGATACTTTTGACTTTTCAAAAGTTGATAATCTTGCTTTGGAAGATTTAGCAAATTGCTTATCAGAGCTATATATAATAATGAAAATATAATTAAAATAAGCTTAAGAACGACAAAAGACCAACGCAGATACTTACCGCAAAGAACAACTATAATATAATATAGGTGATAAAGTATGGTTACTTCGTCATAATATCAAGATTACTTGTCCTTATGATAAATTAGATTATCTTAGGCTCGGATCTTTTCTTATTTGTGAAAAAATCAATCTTGTTGCCTATCGATTACATCTACCAAAGTCTATGAAGATCCACCCTATATTTCACGTATCTCTTTTGGAGCCCTATCAGACAATGAATATCTTGGGAAGGAGACAAATGCCACCTCCTCCTATAGAAGTGGATAATAACCAAGAGTTTGAGGTGGAAGAAGTCTTAGATTCAAGGTGGCACTAAAATAGGTTGAAATATCTTGTTTATTAGCATAGATGTGATATTAGTGAATGCACATGAGAGCCATCAAAGAATCTTGCAAATACAGCAAAGAAAGTTGAAGTCTTTCATCAATGACACCCATCAAAACTAAGATGAAGAATAGTAAACCTTTGCTATAAAAAAAACAAGATCAAAGAAAAATGACATTCTACCTTCTATCTTTTATTGTAGCTTTTGTGTATTTGTAATGAGATAGAGCACCAAAAATGGACATATTCAACTCAAGAGCTTCTCAAATAAGACTTACGAAGTAAGACATTGCAATTGTCACAACCTTCAAGACAACAGAATCCAGATGAAGATCCTCAAGAATAACATGTCCTTCTTCGAATAGATTGCAAGATACAACGTTGTTGTATTATGGTTCAACTACCATGTGAAAATAATGTGATTAGGAATGTAATATACAATTTACTTAACAGTATGGTGAGAGCTATATTACTAGATTTTAGTTGGTTGCAAAATGTGACTAAATTACTACTTTAAAAAGAGATTATTTAAAAAGATTACAAAAGAATTTTTATAACTTTAATTTCTTTAGATAGTCGCTTTTAAGATTGATTTTGATTGATAGTAACTTCTAAATATTTAGAATCACCTTTATTAGACATTGGTGACCTTTGAAAACTTATTTTGGTTCTTTTATTTGGTGTTTAGAGCATAAATTATGTAAATCTTATAAGAAAAAGAGTTGAAGAAGGATTTTAGTAGCAAAGAAAGTTTAGGGCATCCATATAGATGAATGGAGATGGATGATAAAAATCTCCATTCCTATTGGTCAAAAATCATGACCAATAGGCTTTGAAGAGGCTGCTTGAGGCCATATTAGAGATTAGGATTAGTTTTTCAAGGCGATTTGAGCTTTGAAGGTTATGATCAGGAAGTTTAGGTTTTTGGCTATGATTTTGGTACAAATCTTATATACTTTGGAATTTATATGAAAGAGATATAGGCACTCAAAGTTAAGGTGTTGATTTGGGAGCTACTGTCATTCTTTTTGACATAATGCACACGTACAAAAGGCAATTTGAAGATCGGCAACTGCGGTTGGAGAGAAGACTATTGCAGCTACACTTTTTACATACAACTTGTTGGATTCCAAGTTGAATTGAAGGAGTTATTAGATTTTGAAGTCAACACATGCAATCTATAGGTAGTAAGTGACCCGATTTACTAGTGGTTGTGACTTGAGCTATAGCTTGAGGAATTTGACAAGGTTTTGGCTCAAAATTTCAGAGAATGTGTAAATTTATGTTACTAAACTTTATACATAAGTTTGATGGTATTTGAATATTGGATTCTTGAGATATTAAGAAAATAGTGCTCAAGTACTTGTAAATTAGGGTTTAGAGCTTTTGCTAGAGTTTCTTAGATGCGAGAAGTTTGGGAGTGAATTTGTAGTTGGTTTTTTTGTGGTAAAAGTTAAAAGTAAATTCTACCTACCTTATAAATTTGAGACAAACTAAATGGTTAGATCAAGAGTTATAAATTTCTAAAGTTGGAGAAGAAAAAATCTTTGGCAAAAAAAATATGTTTTAAACGAATTTTGCTATATTTTGAATTTTATACAACTCAAAGGAATTTTGGGAGCTAAGATAAGTTACGTATTAAAGTTTAAGCTAAACTCTCTATAACTAAATACCAAGTGTATTCCCAGATAGCAAATCACACTATATGACAACGTGTTTGGTATCACAACCTTGGAAGAGACTCCCAATGTTTAGTGATTTTATTAGAGGTAGGAACAACTCCTGACGGTGTTCCAAATGTTTTCTTTGAAGGAAGTTATGAAGGCCTCAACAATGACCAAATAATAGGATAGTCTTCTCCTCCTAATATGAGACACTATAGATAGTTGAGAGGACCTATCAACCATCTTCGAAGAAAGCAAAGATCAGAGTATATAGCAAATATAATTTGCTGCGTCTTGGACTTCTTCAACATATGAAGACCGCTCCTTGTAGAACTCATCCCTAAAAAGGCAGATAATATCATAGACATATATATTTATTTCAATAGTTACCTATATGATTAAGTAGAAGTAGGTAAATATAGAATAATTTCATAAAGTGTTCTAAAAAAGCTTCCTAGAAGCTTCATAGACGTGGTTTTGACTTTAGATGTGTTTGTAGGTTAGAAACTTGGCTAAAAAGCTAACCATATATTGGTAGCTTGTGGAACAAGTTATCTCCATGTAGTAGCTTATGGAACAAGCTAACTAAGTAGCACATACATAGATAACTTGCCTTGCAAGATAAATCATGTGGCTAGCAAAGTCAACACATATTGGAAGTCCTATAGGACATTGCCACGTAGCTCTTAGGTAGATAGTATATATGGAAGCAAGAGTGAAGCCTTCTTCACTCTTGTCAATGCCTTTCCAGTCTTAGTCTTGTTTCAAGACTTTCGAGTCTTCTTGTTTTTGACAATAGCCATTCTAGTTAATATTACATCACCTTTTGAGTGACTGTCTAGTTTTTTTCAGTCATAGAAGAGTGTATTGAGGATTCTCTTTCTTTAAGATTCATGTCCTTGACAAAAAGCTTCTTTTAGAGTTATGAATTAAAGAGCTTTTCTATGAATTTTTTTTAGATATGACTAATTTGTTCTGTAAATTCTTTTTATAAATACTTAAATATATTTTTTCTTGAAATGATACTTTCACTTCTTCTAAAATAAATCTATTTTATCTATATTAGGCCATTTTGTAGTAGAAAATATATTATAATAAGCTCTCTTTTGATATACTATTGTTTATAATACCTTTAAAATTCTTTTGACATATATTTTCTTCTACAATTAATTTATAGATATTCTATTCTTTCATTTGGATTTTCTACTAAAATTTTGAATTCTTTAACTTTTTCAAGAGTTTTAAATTTCTCTTATAAGAAATATAACCATGTCTTTTATATATCATCATCTATAAATATTAAAATATATTTTTTATTATTCTTCAATAGAATTCTATTAAAGATTATTAAATATCTTGTGGACCACATAGACATAGTTTCTTTGCAAGTTAATAAGAATTTTCTTCTTATAACAATAAATCTTCTAATTTAAAAAATGAAAGTAATTTTAATCTTCTATTTTTAATTTTCTTGAAGATAGACCAATTCTTTAATAAACCATTTAAGGTCAGTACAATAATATCTTTACTACATACAATAACACATATTTCAATTAATTAATTAAGAAATAGATTGATTTCTTGTAAAAATTTGCTTATATTTTTTTTTTCTAATAAACAAAAAGCATATATTTTTTTTCTTAAAGCAGACTTTTTATTTCAGTTTTATATATCATACAATGTTTGTTATTATTTCTAGATAGCTTGAGTTTCAAAAATACCAATAACATGAAGAATTACACAATCTTGTATTATAGAAGTGAGAATATGGCAAGTTGTGATGTAATCTTAAATAATAGAAAGTTCAATTATATTTTGAAACAATGATGTATATTACAAAAAAAATCACACAATTATAATATAAAACAACAATAAAAAATCAGATATTCACAAACACAATATGTACATGGTTTAGTTCCTTAGAAGCTACATCTATAAGAGATATCTTTAGTTCACAACTTTATTGTTGCTATATCCAACGTATAATATGTTCTTGCCAAGTTCATTCTTACATTGTAAAATTTGTTCTACATGTCAACTCCCTACTCTAAATCTAACCAAGACTATATCTTGTTGGGCCTTCCAAATCAAAAAATCTTAAATATGATTCTATATTTATAGCATTTTTATTCACTTATCATAGGTGATGTATATACGGCCTAGATTCCTACATGGACATTACAATTTAATAGAATACAAGCCACTATCAACAATATATTGTTGTTGATTAGACCTTGCCTCCTTATTTTGAATATTGCAAGTATGGCTACAATAACATGTGAAGTTGTAGACTCTTCAATGTTGAAGAAAATTAATTAAGTTGATTCAATTTGCCACCATAGATCTTCTTAAATTAAGTTCATCTACACTCTATAGATCCATAACATATAATTAGACGCTCCTTTTAACTTCATAGATTCAATGATTCACCTTAAAAGTGGATCCATGACTCTACACTATAGATATATGAAGAAATAGATAAGAAGTGAAAAAAAAAAAAAAAAAAAAAAAAAAAAACTTCTTTATTCTCTTAGAATGGCTCTCTTTATTCAAACAAATCAAAAGCATATTCTCAAGAATATAGCTTTGATACCATGTTGATATAAAATTGTATTAGTTCTAATACTATATTCACTATATGTAAATGAATAAAGTTACAATGTTTAATATAGGTGTGTTCAAGCTGAGAGATTAATTAGATAAGTTTATCTATTATGGATGGATACAAATCTTAACTCCTTAATCCTAATGAATGATTATAGGGTACTCACAAAATCCTAACCCTAATGGATGAAGGCAGCAGATAATGGATGAATGTACTAACAATCCAATCAGCAAAAACATTGCAAGAGAAGAACCAATCAAAGAGAAAAATATCAACATAAGAGAAGAATAGCAACAGAGAACAAGATCAGCAATAGAGCAATAACAAAAAAAAAAAAAAAAAAAAAAAAACAAGAACCTTTAAAACGCTCAGCAAGAAATAGAAAAAAACAAGGAAAAGAACAGCTACAAAGACAATCAATAATCAACAAGGGAAATCACAACACAAATAGTAACTTGAAGCAAAGCAAATGCAAACAACAATTCCATAACCAAACGGAGATCAAGAACCTAGCAACGTTGAAGAAGAGCAAACCAGGAACCTCAACGGAAAAAAACGAGTAAGATGTCACAGATTGATTGCTCTCCGGGCAACAAACATATCCAAAGAAAACCACAACAGCCACTTCAACGGCACACCTTTCTGAACACCAAAGAGAAAATCTGACACTGTGGCCACTCCGCAAGCCAAACATGATGACAAGAAGCACCACTGCAGAGCAACAAAGAGGAGAAAAGACAGGATCACGTTGAAGAAGAACCAAACAAAACCAGCGAATGGCTTTGATATTTGAAGAACCATTTCTTTATTGATATATATATATATATATATATACGCTAAAGAAGAACCAAACAAAACCAGGATCACGTTGATATTGCCGCATGGAGAACGTCGCCACAGCCTGACACAATTGACTACCACTAGTAGTTAACGACGAGGCAGCAAGAAAAGCAGCACAAGGAATCCAGCAACACCACCATAGCACACCAGAAAATCCTAGTTCAAATCCTTTCATCCTCTTCTAATCCTACCTAGAGCATTTGAATTAGATCTGTAGCTACATGTGTTCCACCGACACCAATCTTCCTGCCACATGCCACTCATCTTCCTCCTATACCAACAATTCTTTTTGGAGCACTTGAAATGAATATTTGGCTTAATCTTAGGAATCTACATCTTCTCCTTGTAGATACAGTTCTTAATGTAAATGACTATGTGCTTCTTGTTTTCCTCAAGTATAGTACATTAATAGCCCTTTGGATCTTCTTAAAATCACCTTAAAATCACCTTTTCTACACTTGTTTAGCATTTGATTTGATGAATATTTATTTTAGCTAATTTATCCTTATTGCCATCCTTGACATGGCTTTCTATAAAAATTAAAATTAAAAAATTAAAAAAAAAATATATATATATATATATATATATATATATATATCAATAAAGAAATGGTTCTTTAAATATTAGACCTTAGAAATTTATACAAGAATTTCTACAAAGAATCACATTCCTACAACAAGCACTAATTTTTCCTCTTAATAAAGTTTTCAACACTAAATTATTTTAAAATGTATTTTTTTTGGAATTATAAGCACATTTTTTGTTCTAAAACTATAAATCAGTCATTTTAATGACATACCATCTTGTATTTATTTCTCCAATGATCTTAATTATGAGGAACAATTCTTTGACATGTTTTGGTATAGAAATGTACATTTTATTGCAATGTCGAATTCTTCTAGCAAAATACCTTCTCTAAATCTTTGTAGTTTTAGACCTGATCTCTTCCAATTTTTATTTTTGCACCAATTTAGTAGAGACACTTCTTTAATAGAATATACCTCAAGAATTTATTAACTAAAATTAGATATTCAATTAATCTTTTTATTTTATCAAAGAAGTCAAGCCAAGATTTTAGAGTAATCTAGAACCAATATACATTATATTTTCACCAACATACTAAGATATATCATAAATAAGATTAAATTAATGGCTTAGAAATCTTAAGATTAGAAACAATCTAAAACTGAAGACAAAACTACCTTATCTTCTTTTAGAATATCTTTCTAAAAATACTACAATACTAATACTTCTATACTATAAGAATTTTTTAGATTTTATTTGGACTTTATTTTTATTTTATAATATTAATCTCACTTATTATCATATTATTATCTTTACAAAGGTTCTACTTATTAATATTATAAGTAATAACTTCTACACTTAATGTAACTATTACTCAAGTTCTTTGTTCTTTCATCCTTAACTATAGATATTACAAAAATAATTATTCAATTTCAAAAAATTTAGCATTTTAATCTTCCATCTTTACATTCCTAGTCCATAATTAACATCAATAGATTACTTAAGAGACCTTAAATAAAGCCTTGTCTAAATTCAATACTCAAACTCTAAATTATCATCTTTACATACCACGTCTAAATTTACTAAACACATCTTACTCATCATCTTATTTATTTTCTTCAAAGTTTTATAAAATAAAAATGTGCTTAGATTATTAAAGAGATTCTAAATAAAAATACATACAAAACTTAGTACTTCAACACTCTCTTTTCTTAGTTTTGGAGCTATTATCAAATTGATTTAAGTTACAATATTAGATCATATAGTCATAGAATCTAAATGCAAGCTATCACTAATTGAAATTTTTTAATTCTTTCTTAAATTAGATCTATTCAAATTCCTTTGTTGATAACAACTAATTAGATAGAGACTTCTTTTACTAATCTACATAACACAAGTATAGACAAATTTTTCTATAAATAGATTCAAACTTTAAGTATAAATTTACATAGGAAAATACAATGTATAGAATTTATACACCATTTAATCTCAACAAAGACTAAAACTTGTACATAACCAAATAAAATCTTCCTATTAGCTTTGAATTAACAAAGAAAAGATAGATAAATATCAAATTTTGTCATCTAAGTACAAAATGAATACAAATAATCTATTCTAGAAATTAGACTAAATAAAAAAATTGATTAGAATTTTAAGTAGATTTATTTCTTTTACTTGGTATCAACTTTATAGATTATATTTAATTTATTAGAAAAAAATGATACTACCAATATATAATATTGGCTATTAAGTATGCCACTAAATAGACCAAGGTAAGAACTATTAAATAGAATAATACATTGACCATTGTAATCTCTTACTTTTTAGAAACAAATTATGTTTCAATTCAACTATCCAATCATTCACAAAGCTCTCTATTTTTTAAATGACACAATAATAATCTTCATGAAAACCTATGCTATAAGGCACAAAAAGACTCCACTTTATAAAACTAATAGGTCGGCAAAGAGAATTAATAATGCTATAGAACAAGTCCTCTTAAAAATAGTTTCTATATACAAGATAGATTATGACATGAAACTATTCTCTTTAGTTTATACTTACAACACCACATTTAAGATAATCATTAGTCAAAGTTATTACTATTTAGCATATGATTACATATCTCTGTATGAATTAGAGATGGACCTCTAATTCATACATAGATAAAAAAAACCTCTAAAAAAAAATAATAAAAAAAAAAAAAAAAAAAAAAAAAAAACTTGAATAATTTTTTAGAATAGATTAGCATATTGAAGGAAGTAAAAATAAATAAATGAATAAAATAATAAATAATAAATAATAAATAATAAATAATAAAAATAAAAAACAAAGAAATATTATAAGAGAACAAAGAAATATAGGATAAGAATAAACAAGCATGAAATTCCAAAATAATGACATAAAAGAAGAAGATTGAGTTTTGATGTATAAAAAATGCTAAGAGAAGTTCCTAAGCAAGCTTCAATTATAATGGAAAGAATTGTTCCAAGTTTAAAAAGAGTTTTTTGATAGGTTACCTTAATTGATAGATCTACAAGGAATATGATTGAATACAAATAGATTACAGATTAAATACTACTACCAAAAAGAATCAAAAAAATAAAGGTGTTTGCTATGGCACTTAATATTAAAAATAAAATAGTCTTATAATCCAAATTGGCTAAAATAGTATTTAATTAGTCAAAATAGATAACAAGAATTATTTTTTTAACCTTAAGGTTACATCTTTTGATTAATATTTTTTATGTTGGAATTAATAAGTAAGTTGAAATCATTATTACATTCTAAATCTTAAGAGCAAGTTAATATTTGAATAAAATCTAACCCAAAAATCTATTTAATTCTAAACTTTGAATTTTTTTTCATTATAATTTGATTCAATTGTAAATTATAAAATATCACTAAGTATAGATTTTTTTATTATTTTTGAGATCATTGCACAAATTAAAAATTATTAATTATGTGGTAAACTATTTTAATTAAGATATTCATTGTTAAGAGTATTTTACTTGACATCAATAATAAGTATGAGCGTCTAAAGACCATTCATTTTTTTATTAAGTATAAACAATTAAAGACAAAGAGAATTAAGAAATCATACTAATCAATCATCTACTTGAGAGTAATAATATTAAATAGTAAAATTAAATCAAATTTCACAATAAATTTTATTTAGATTATTAAATTTTAATAAGTCTTTTTTTAATTAATCAAGCTATCATGGACATGAATCTTGAAGAAAGAAAGTCCTCAATATCCTCTTATGTCATTGACAAGAACTAAAAATTCACTGAAAAAGTAATGTAATATTAAACTATAATGGCTATTACTAAATACAAGAAGACTAGAAAGTCTTGAGATAAGACTAAAGACTAGAAAGGCATTGACAAGAATGAAAAAGGCTTCACTCTTACCTCTATATATACTCTCTTACTAGGACCTAAATGGCAATATTATATAGGACCTATAACATGTGTTGACTTTGCTAGCTACATGTCTTAACTTGCAAGGCAAGTTATCTATGTGTGCACCACATAGTTAGCTTCTTTTATAAGCTACTAATATGTGGTTAACTTGTTGGCCAAGTTTCTATCCTACAAACACATCTAAAGTCAAAACTGCATCTAAGAAGCTTCTAAAAAGCTTCTCTAAAAGATTTTATAAAATTAATATATATTTACTTACTTCTTTCTAATTATATAAGTAACTATTAGAGTAAATGTATATATCTGTGATATTACCTCCTCTTCTAAGGATAAGTTCGATAAGAAGCAATCATCATCTTTCATAGATCTTTGTAATTCTTTATCTTGGTTTTGATGGATGTTGTCGATAAAAGGCTTCAACTTTCTTTGCTGTACTTGCAAGATTCTTTGATGGCTCCCATGTGTATTTACTAATATCATATCCACACCAATCAACAAGATATTTTAACCTATTTTGGCACTGCCTTGAGTCTAAGACTTCTTCTACCTCGAATTCTTGATTATTATCCACTTCTATAAGAGGAGGTGGCATTTGTCTTCTTCTCGAGATATTCACTATCTTATATGGCTCAAAAAGGGATACATGAAATATAGGGTGGATCTTCATAGACTCTGATAGACGTAATTGATAAGTAATAGGATTGATTTGTTTACAAATAGGAAAAGGTCTCAGCCTACAATAGTCCAACTTATTATAAGGATGAATAGTCTTGATATTGTGAAAAAGTAATTATACCTTGTCACCTTTGTTGCATTATAGTTGCTCCTTGCGACAGGCATCCAAATTGATCTTGTATCATTCTTAAGCTTCCTTTAATTGTATCTTGATTATTGCATGTAGCTCTGACAAACAATTTTTTAATTCTTCCACCGTAGGATTATCAACTTTTGAAAAGTCAAAAGTATCAAGTTGTGGATAATAACCATAATTGGCAAAGAAATATGTTTGTTGAGTAGAAGAATGTACCAAATTATTGTATAGAAACTCTACCAATTGTAAAAGAATTGTCTAATCATCTTGATGATAGTTGATGGTACACCTCAAATACTGCTTTAGAACTTAATTCACCCATTTCGTTTGCTCATTAGTTTGAGGATGAAAAGTTGAAGAGAGCTTTATATCTACTTTTAAAATCTTAAATAGGATTCTCCAAAATCTTGATATAAATTGAGTCCCCTTTTTTGATAAAATATCCTTTAGCAATCCTAGATAGCAATAAATATTGTCAATAAAAAGCTTGGTTGTTTCTTCACTTGAAATAGATTTTGTATATAGTACAAAATGTGCCATTTTGATGAAGCAATCTACGATTACAAATATAAAGTCATATGAACTTGAATTTAAAAGATCTATAATAAAATCCATAGAAATTAGAGACCATGATTGTTCAGATATAGGTAATGGTCAAAGAAGTCCATAAGATCAATGACGAGGAGTTTTCGATCTTGAACAAATGTCTTATAACTGGACAAAGTATTTTTCCACCTTCCACATTTGTAGCCACCAAAAATCTCTAGATATAAATTCTAGAATCTTGTTGCATCCAAAATGTCATGTAGCTGAAAAGTCATGACGTGCTTGAAGAACACATAAACATGCTTCTCTTTCTAGAACATATAAGCGTCCTTCAAAATAGAGAAGGTTGTACTTGAACTTCAACTCTAAAATACCATGAGACTTAAAAGAAAGATTCTTGATATCATAAATAAGAGGATTAGAGGACATACTTGATTAAATTTATTTGACAAAGGTTGAATCAATAGTCAATATTGATTTCATTGCTCGAAGATGAAAATATTCTTGCTTGAAGAGGATTATTTTTTATTGATCAAAAGATACGTCTCTTTCTTTTGGTGCAAGATAAAAGCATCTAAAAAGAACATCTAATAAATCTTATTATTTTTCACATCAATATATGATCTTGAAATCAAATCTTGATAATGACATGCTCCAATGAGCTTAGCAACAATTCAAAATACATGCCAACATGAAATACTCAAAGTTCTTGTGATTTATTTTTTATTGTGACTGAACTTCAAGCGCCTTCTAGATAATGATGCCATTCTTGAAATGAATCGACAATTACAAGAAGTTCTTTATTATGGATCTCATAGTTAATCTCGACTATTGAAAATTTCTTAGAATGAAAAGCTATTAGATGGAGTTTGTCATCTGTTCCCATTTGTAACAATATTGCATCCAAGGCAAAGTGTGATGCATCTGTTTCCATAAAGAATGCCTTAGAAAAGTTGACACTATATAAAATTGGTGTACAAGTAAATTCTTTCTTCAAAGCAACAAATAATACTTCGGCTTCTTTATTCTACTCAAGTTTGTCTTTACAAATCAAATGTGTAAGTAGAGCTATAAATCGAGAAAAATTCTTGATAAAGATTTGGTAATAATTAGCAAAGTCCAAAAAGCATTGCACAACTGTTACTATTCTTGAGATCTTTCAATCTATGATAGTTTGGACCTTCTTTGTATCCATGATAAGGCCTTCATTGGAGATGATATATCTCAAAAAGCCAACTTGAGTAGTGTAGACTACACACTTTTTCATCTTTGCGTATAATCCTGCATCTTTTAGTTTTTGTAACATATGACGAATATGAACTTCATGCTCTTCTATGTTCTTAGAATAAATTAAAATGTTGTCTAAATAACAAATGACAAAATCATCAACAAATTCATAAAAGACATCATTTATTAATTATTAAAAAGTAGCTATTGCATCTATGAATACAAAAGGCATGACATTATATTCAAAATGTCCATACTTAGTTTGGAAAGAAATCTTCTATTCATCTCCTTCTTTGATGTGGACCAGGTTATATGCTCCCCGTAGATCTTCTTTTTGTATAGATCTTTGCTTGATTTGGTTGATTAAGAAGTCTTGAAATGAAAGGTAGAAGATACCTATTCTTGATTATAAACTTGTTGAGTCCTCGATAGTCTACATACATCCACAGAGATCCATATTTTTTCTTCACAAATAAGATAAGAGCTTAGGTTGGAGATTTAGAATAGCATATGAAGTTCTTAGCCAAGTTTTCATCAATGTACTCTTTAACTACAACCAATTCATTTTGTGATAGGCTATAGATTGGTCTAAATATTGGTTGACTTCCTTCTTGAAGATTGATAGTACAATCATAAAGATGATGCTCCAAAAGAATATTTGTATTTTTTTTTCAAAAATGTCTTAGAAATCTTGATATTTGCCAGGAATATCACATGATATCTTTTCACCATCAATAATGGGCGTAGCATATATAGCAAAAGATGGTCCTTCATTTGCGGCATGCATGAAAGTTTTTACACCTTCCAATAAGAATTTGGATATAATAAACTTATGGATTTCTACTTGCCAAGTAGCACCTTGGTCTAAACTATGGAAAAAATTGAGATTGTGAGAAATCCAATCTATATGATGGTTATATCTTTCTAACCACGATAATCCTAAAATAATTGGATTAAAAGGTTTTAGAATTCAGTAGCATCAAGGTTTTAGAATTCCAAGCTTTTAAAATTCTAGCATCAATATTAATATTCTTTGTAGCACACACTTACATGTCTTCATGCAATTATTTTGAATAAATTATATATAATAATAATTTTTTAGGTATATAAAAAATTGATGCAATAAAAGAAATTAAATTATAATAAAATATTGCATAACTTTTAATATGTTTTATATTTTATCCTTGGTAGTATATTTTAATATGATTTTAGATTGAACAGTTTTAAAGCATTTTCTCTCAATGTTTAGTAATATCTCAAAATAAACCAAATGCATCTATTCATCATTGTTAGCTTTGGTTACTTATTTATTTTTCTAATATTTTTTGTATGTACAACTAAAAAGAAATATTGCATATTAGTTGCATTACAAAATATATAATATAATTTTTATTTTATTTTATAATTAAGAAATAAGATTTAAATATTCAATTTGCATATAAGTAAGTAACATTTTAAATAGAGTGTAGAAAAAATTGGAAATGTAGTATTTATTATAATGAAATGGCTCACATATATGTCATTTGGTTGTAAAATACAAACACTTCTGAAATCTTTTTTTAAAATGGCATGAATTTAAAATAAATAAATAAATAAATAAATAACACAATTGTAACTAAATTAGATATAAATCAAATGTATATGTATTTGGCAAAAGTTTTTTTTATTAGTGAAAACCCTACAAATACATATATTAAATTAAGTAATTTACAATAAAAAAAATATTATTCACTGAAACAACTATTATGTCATTACATAATTTGCACAGGTTAAATCAAGATACAACATTATGAAATTTTTGAGAATAAATATAATTTTCCACTAACGCTCGTGTATTGCAGTTTGTTCAATTAAATGCTTGATATTTTGATACAATTTTTGCGCACAGCAACAAAGTCCACTTCCACAACTTTTCAAAATTGAACAGACACATAAAAAAAATTGCCTGGAAGTTGAAATTCCGAAAACAGCAAAAATAATAATGAAGAAGAATTCAAAAAAAGTAATCACAATATAGACGTTACTTTTGTGGTGCCGAGCTCGTAAAGATGGCAAGCTATAAAATACTTGCTGGTGATGATTGGCATAAAATTAAAGAAACTCATGGCGCCGGCAGAAAAAAGCCCTAATTGCTTTATTTGGAAGGAAGTTTAAATTCGCTACAAAAAACTGCGGCAGCTAATGTCGGGATGTGGCACCATGAAGGGCTTAGTGAAGTGGAAACGTCCATATTAGAAATATTAGAGACTGGGACCAATACATCCATTGCTTTCTGGCTCACCACATTGCGAGGAGAGGCATCAACTATTGCTACTGATGCATGCACCTACATAGAAAACCAGTGGGGTCTAACTGCGAAACACATGCAACGAGATTTTCTCGGTGTCAGGTGGAATGAGGAAGCTTCTTTTGTTAATTGTAGAAGTGAAAAAGAAGACATATGTGTACATTCAAGTTTCAGTTCTCAAAAGTAGTTCGTAGCAAATTGCCACGAGAACACGCAACGGTGTTCACGAAGATCGACAGACCTGGGTTCTGAAATCAAACCTCAATTCTCTGACATCCACGACCAAGTATGCAATTGTTCTGGAAGTTATCAGGTTACATGAAAATCTAAAAAAAGAAGAAAAAAGAGAAAAAATCTATATCCGCTTGCCGTTTAAAATGTCTTGTGCTTTAAAATGTCTTGTGCTTGTCCAATCTCAATCTGCTAAGGAACGATCACGTAATTGGCATTATGAACAGACCTACGAGGGATGTATGAGTTACATGGCTATAGATCTCTAAGATATGGAGTTCCTCCACCTGCGGCGCTCCGTGCGCGACTCGGTGGACGATGTTTCGTCATTCTGGTTGCTCCTGTTGAACAGATGTAGTTTGGTGATCCTTTTCCACGCTCCTGACGACCACGATGAGGGACGCCCCCTGGAAACTGTAGCTATTTGTTGCACCTGCGAAGGCCGAATTCCACAGATGATCAAAGGAGCAATGAGCAATGTGAGAAGAGAAACAAAGTTTCAAAATTATCCAATCATAGATAATGAACAATGCTGCCACCAGTACCTGATCTTGAATGCTACCCTGATCTCTCTCCAGATCATTGCACTTCTCTTTCATGCTTGCAAGTTCACGTTTCAATGCTCTAATTTCCATTTGGTTAACATTCTCCTGATCTGCCCCCTGCTGAGACGTGGAAGTAGGCTCCTTGAGAATAATACTACAGTTATCAGCCTCACTAAGATTATCCTTCACTGAATTACTGACTTCAGTAACCGTGCTTCGAATCTTGAGTTGCTCGCAGAAGAGAACCTGAACTACAAAACGGAGTGGCAATCGCTCGTTCTGCGAAGCGTGCGTGCACGCATCAAGTGAAAGGCGATGGCAGTTCAAGATCCGACACAGTCTCTTCCTTTCGTGCTCGGCCAAGGTCGGATGTATCTGCAATCCCCATGACATACACGCGCGTATTATCAGTATGACTTCAAAAGTATTCTAGACTTCGTCAAGGTTAAGAGAAGTCTGAGCAAGTTCGTGCGCATACAAGTTCAGCAATGGATCATATAATTTTCTTTTCCAAGAAAGCCAACCTTGAGATAAGTGTCGACTGCTCTATAGAGTCCATCATCGCACAACCTTGAACCCTCGGGAAGCGCTTCGGCGAGAGAGTGAAATTTCGTCAAAGGGAGTTTACTGTCCCTAGCCACTTCGGCAAGATAGGCGTCTAGTAGTTTAGCTACTTTTGCTCTCAAATTTAGAGGCGGTTGTCGACTCCCTGCTAGAGTGCCATCGTAAATAGTCTGTGCTCTTTTGTCACCTGAGCAAGTTCTTGGACTGTCGCTTTGCTCCTACAATTTTCATCACGAGCTGGATTAGTTCAGAATTTGAACCAACTAAAAATGAAATTTCAAAGTTTGATTACGACATCTTCTAATCGCGCTCTAAAGGTTGCCTTTTTCACAAGGAAAAACCAGGACGAGGCCTACCTGTGTCAAAAAATGATCCAAGATTCGGCGCACAATGTCGATGTCAAACAAATATTCACTGGTGTTAGAGAAACTAGGAATAAGCAAATCGCTTAAAGTTGCTTGATCAAGCTGCAGACCGACTCGTCTTTCCAAATCCGCCTTACAGTCAAGGTCGCAATTCAACATGCACGCCGCACGCGTCATCCTTAGCAAGAAACTGCAGGAGACCGCATCTTTTCTTTGGGGCAGCATGCTTACTATTTCCTCGAGGATAAAGCGATTCCTACTCTGCTCCGCTATAGACTCATGTAACTTAGCGGGCTTATCTTCCCCCGTGCCCTTAGATGGACAGATTAAAATCACGTTTCCGTCTTTAATCGGGGGTGATGAGATCGGCGAGTTTTTTCTTGTGGATGCAGCAATAGGAATGCTGGTGTCTTTACTAAAGACATTGTGCTGCTCTGCTTTGATTAAGCCTGGCAACCATCGCTGAGCATAATATTCCAAGGCGCCTCCAAGAAGGTCCGATTGCATACCATTCTCCTTAATAGCATCCACGACTTCACTAAAACAGTAGATTGTCAAGTGTGAGACGTCTTCGTACCACCAATCTTTGGGCGCGACCCTAGTGACCAACGCTTCCAGAGGATTCCTCTGTGCCGAAGCCGTCATGCTGTTTTTCTCAATTCCAGAGTAAAGCCACCGAACACTTCGTGGATCTGTGAAAGTCTTTTGCGCAACAGACTCGGCGCATCTCTTCACCAAATTCATGTCCTTGGCCCAAGGTAGGAGGAGCTCACAGGATTGAAGGACAATGATTACCTCCTGCCAGGAATTCAAGATAACGAGATTGAGGTAGGCTTCAGCTTTACTGATTACATTCCCTTCCTCGAACGCTTCCGTCATCTCGAGATACTCCGCAGCGCAGCGAATGGTAGCGATATTGGTAGGAGTGAGTTCTTCCACAATGCCGTAGCAGAACTTAGCAACCAAAATGAACCCCTCAGCTCCTCCTGGCATATCCACCAGCTTGACATGTGCTTTTCTTGTGTCACAAGACTGTGATGCTAGCCTGAAGAGAAGGCCACTCTTTGACAAGAGAGGGAGTTTGTGAAGATGAAATGAGATGTCGCCAACTTCCACAAGCAAGTCGCTCGGCCGATCAATTGATACAAACCTGAAACTAACAGAGCATCGGCGTTGGTTCAGGCATTGAAACGTCGGAATCGCGACCGTTCTTACAGAGACTCAAATTAGCAGCTTCTTTTTTCACAATCTCAACCAATGCACTAGAATCGGTATGCGTAAGTCATATTTCTACGTCAGAAGAATGTGAAACGCCATTGAGTGAACAATCATCGCATTGAGTACCCCAGAAGACTCACCATGTGTAGTTGTCGACTTGCTCAAAGCTTGCTTCAGACTTACTATTGTCACTCCTCGATGGGTTCCTAAAGCTGGTGCATTCCACGATCTGATCCCCGAGGATCGAACTGGCCAGGGAGCTAGACTCGATTGAACTACCTCCGGGCGACTCCGGCAGCAATACCGACCTCGGACTTCTCACGAGATTCGACTTCGTCTGCACACATCGCTTGGAAAGGCTGGGCAGCCTTTCCCGTTCGGATAGGGACATCAAAGTTGCCATGGTGGATTCAATGGCTAATATCGAAACCCTACAATTTGAGGTCCAGCAACCTCGACTCCTGAATGTTTGCAATGCTAACCTGCTCTCCTATCCAGCTCACGCATCGCAAATGCTAAGCAGCAGAATTCAGTATAAATTTCAATCACACCTTCACCACAGTTATCGCAAACAATCCGATGCAGAAGCAAAAGTTTCGATACCTCCTTCAAACACACCTATCAACCGTTCAAACTCTCTTTCCAAGCTAGTTCAAAGACTCTGAGATCGTTTTTTTTTTTTTTTTTTTTTTTTTGTATCAGTCCCTACTTCACCCAACTATTTACTCTACTCCGTCAACCACACTCTGAAGCTCATATTGCTCAATATTCTGTCAGTTGTTTCCCATTCCAATTTGCTTTTTTAAAGAAACACCATAGAGTCGTCCCTCATGTTGAATGATAATCGTGCTGCTCAACGATCTCATTCCAGTCCAATTCGCCACGAATCCCCGCCAGAATCCAAAATGGACTTATAATCACTTCAAACGAAGAGAGAAATGGGAGAGCCAGGACGAAAATGCACAGAATGGGAGAATGTAAACTAGAGCAGGAGGCGTGGGGAGAACTAAATGATCTGGGAGGAGAAGAGGAAGGACGTAATATTAGAGTGCATTATCCTCAATCCGCAAGGCTGGAAAGAAGGACGGGGTGGTTGGACTACTGTGCGGCCGGGTGAGGGTGGCAAGAGCGAGCGAGGAGGCGAAGGAATCGCAAGGAAGAAGGCAAGCTGGCTCATAATGACAAGGCGGGGATGCTTGCACTCTGACTGCTGCACGCTCTCCATATTCTTATAATTGCTGATCATTTGCCACACGGTTGGTTACACGACTTCGATGAGTCAATTATGCCACCCACCTTCATCGCCCAATATAGGTTGTCTTCGCTCCCCGGCAATCGCGACGGATCCAGAGCGCGAAAATCCTCTTCATCCGAAATTTCGTGGATGGAACGAAAACTAAAATCGAAATCAGAACAAGGATTTGATGTGTACACAAGAATACGAAAAACGAAAAAGCAAATCGAAACAAAATTTTGATCCTCAGGCTCTCCACTGTTGGATCGCTAGGCAGTTGATCTCGAGATTCCGAATCTCCAATCCCGGCTTGACCCTTCTCGAACTCTTTTTCCGGAAAGCTAGTATCGGACTCGCCTATAATGTGCATGCAACCGAGGCATCTAACTGGGACTGAAAATCGCACTATGGTGGTCTTCAGGAAATTACCACACGGGGCAACTGTTGTCGATCATGAAAAGATTTGGAGGCCGAAATTCAAAAAACTAAATCATGCTTACACCCGGCAAACCTGGACCGGGGACAAATGGGGCTTCGGACATTAAGCTCAGTACCTACTCGGTTATTCCATTCCTTCGTCGTGTTTCTAATTTTTTGAGCGCATATGCAACATGTTTTGCACAAAAAAAGACCTGAAGCAGAGTCCAGATAAGCCGCATATATCTTCCCGTCTCTTCAAAATGGACAATGAGAACTTGGGACAACCTCTGTAGAGTTCCGATTTGTAATTTCTATTGAGGCGCTGATTCTGATATGATGTTGCTATAGTTCTCCAAAACTAAACACTTGTGAAATAACAAATCAACTCTCGCTGAGCGGGAGAAGTTTCTCGTTGGACTCTTCCTCTCAGATGCTCAGCGCTGGGGAACTATTCCAACGGTATGTGCCACGGAAGCAGCATTAAAATATATAAAAATACTTAATGCAACTCGGGCTTGTCATCCCTCACTGAGATGCACCACACAGCGGTGTACCTATCTGTCACGGATAATTTCGGCTTCCTGTTCGGGCTTACAGTCAGCAATCCCCTCCCATTCCAAGTAAAATACTCCCTTGCAATATCCCCTCTCAATATTCGCTTACAATGTAAGAAAAGAGGACGGTTCAGTAATTTTTGTTCCATCGTTTAGTATGAACGACTTGCCCCGAGTGCACCGAGCCCACTTGCCACCCTTGCAAAGCATGAGAATCTATTGCATTAAAAGACTGCGAGTGTGCAAATCAATTCGCCATCCCCTAGTGGCTGCACAAGTGATTGAGGTTTCTTTTTTTTGTGTTTTTCTACCGTGGCTTCTGAAAAAGCTTTTGATACATTCATCACCGCAGACGCCTGTCCCTCTATTCATGAGAGTTACCGAACTCTGCCCCCCCCCCCCCCCGGAACCAAAGAATAGTAAGAAAGACCACCACTTACCTTCCGTGACTCGTCAGGCGCCATCTCTGTTTAAAATTTCTAACAGAGTCACATGAACTCACTCTACATTCAATGCCCTTCCGTGGATGGCAACCCATACTGGCAATGGAAGGGGAGAGGGGGCCGAGCCATCCCTGCAACATGACAACCACTCGCACGCCAAAACCCATTCCTCTTCAGAGCTCCTTCGACAAATTTGGTGTGTTGTAGCAAATGCCGAGGTGGATGAAGACGAGCTTACGAGGACATGAACTGCCCCCAGGGCTAATAATGTAACATCGACACTAATGGCTGCATACGTGTTGGTTTCCATTCGGTGCGGGGACATCAAAGCGGGCTCCAAAGAATGAGATCCGTGGGATCCGGCTTCACCAACTTAGACAAATGCAGGAATACATAACATACTCCCCTCCCCCCCCCCCCCCCCCAACCTTGCGCCTTGCCTCACGTGGGAGTGGAGCGTGATCCTTCGGTGGAGTAAATGCCCCCCCCCTCTCCGCCCATGTTAATCCTCTTTCCCATCACTTTGGATTCTTCCAGTGATGGAAAGAATCTCAGGCTGGGAGGAGGGGGTGGATTTAATAAATAAAAAATAAATTTATTTATTTTCAGTGATATAGATAATTAATTTTTATTTGATTTTTTTATTATTTCCCTTCAATTAATGTGTTGAACATCATAAAATAATAAAAACTATGCCTAGTTTTTCGAAATTCAATATTTCTTTGATGCAATGAAGTATCTGTATATATATATATATATATATATGTATATAGTAATAAACCAACACAAGTCAAGGATTGAAATATTCCAATTCAAATACTATTAAGACTTATTTGATATGAAATGACTAAAATAAATTAAACATATACTTTCATATTTGTGTATAGTCTATCCTATCACAATAAATCCTGTATTTCTTGCAATAGGATATCCTATGCTATAAGATATTTTGGAGATTTTGGTAATATAAGTTTTAAATAAATATAATGATATAAAAATATATTAATGATAAGAGACAATGGCATGATAATTCAATTAATGATAAATTTAGAATAAATAAACCAAATAGATAAATATATATATCATTATTTTGTTCTTCTTCTTCTTCTTCTTCTTCTGCTGCTGCTGCTGCTTCTTTTTCTTTTAAAACTTGTGTTTCTGATATAAAATTGCATGTTTACACTTGGCATGAAATCCAAAGTTGCAAAACTTTAAACTTAAAAAGTTTAAAATTGTTTTCAATATTTAGACACAAATTACTTCATTTTTCTTTGTACTTTCCATTACAATTAAACATAGTAGAAAAAGATTGTGTGTGCCATGTGAATAGAAGAGTTTTGAGATTTACCATTGCCAACAGAACTAACTCCATGTCCACTATTTATTTATTAACTAATCATTTATTTAACTAATCATTTCCACTATTTATTTATTATTGGCTGCTATTAGTAACATCCCTTGGTTTGATTACTAGAGTGTATGAATGCGTCTATATATATATATATATATATATGTTTGTGTGTGTATGGAAGTGAGTAAGTTCAAACATTATTAATAAATGAGATGGAGGATAACAACGTCTTGAACATGATCCAAAGCATGGGCATGGGCTCTCTCTCACCCACCCACCTATCCTTTCAAGGCCTTTGAAATAGAAATAGAGGGTGATTGGTGTATTTAATAGCATATGGTGACATTGGAACTCAAAAAAGGATGAATTGATACCCTGTGTGATACTACCCCCTTGACAATTGATACCCGTGATGGAACCGGATCGGAAACGTCCACAAAGATTTGGATGTTTAGTGCAGTGCAGCTCGATAACAAACCCTGCTTTCTTGTCTTAATTAGTGATGTATATTTAGACTACATTTATCCTTCTTGTCCTTTATATATGCACCTATTCACTGTGGCGGAATTGTTTGAGGGTTTGAGGTTATGAAATTAACATATAGTTGAGTTTTGGAAGAGTATAAAATAATACCATTATTATTAGAAGCAGTTTTTGAAGAAGTTTTATTTGTTTTTGCAATCAATACTCTCTTCTCCCAATTAAAGGTGTTCTTGAACATTGGAGTATGGTACATTTATTAAGTTGTTCAAGGTTATGAATACGATTTGCTTAAACATTAGTTAGTCTTCATTTATACAATGAATTCAGTTAGCATAATAGTTTCGTATATATATGACATTAATTTTTTGATTTAGCAGTTAGTTCATAGCTTTAAAACTTTAGACTCCATTGATAATTCGAAAATTAAATCTGTTTATTTATCCTTCTTTTAATAATTATGTGTTATGTAATCGTTTTCTTCCATTCTTCTCATTTTTTCCTCTTGCTATTTATCCAAGCATATCTCCAATGAGTGTATAAGTTTTCCTTGCACCTCTTAAAGTTAAAATAAGAAATTTAATTTTTAAATTTTGGTATATATATTGGATTGTAAAAACTCAGTTTTATTCTATGCATTGAAAGAAAAAAATTATATCATACTAATACTACATTTGATTCAATTTAAGCGGACTGTAGAAGTTTATTTTGGAAGGCCATGGTCAAAAGTCTTATCAAGGTTTCTTGCTCACTCAAGAAAAATCCACCTTTAGAAGCCTTGGCTTTTTGAAATAGTATAAAGTAAGAAGAGGTTATAAATTATATGAAGTTATTCTTTTTATAACAATTACAAATGTGTTTTTTCATATCTTCATTATATTGGTTATAAGAAATATGAAAAAATAATGATAATAGAAAATATAAAAAAATTATAATATTTTTTTTTAACAATAGATTCTCAATTTTTTCTAATAATCACTTCTTTAAAATGGGTGAAAAAGTTTTTCTACCAAACACTATTCATGTCATGTAAGAGTAAAATCTATTCCACCTCATTTTTTCATTTTGGGGATTTTAAAGTTATGTTTATATATATATATATATATATATATACCCAACTCAAAGAGGCTTCTGAATTTCAACTAATTATTTAAAAAACAATTGTGACCTCTAATCTTGTCTTCAAAGTGTGAAGTTCCCCTCAAATATAACTATTTTGTTTTATATCTTAATAAAAATTTCACAATTTTTTTTTATCATTAAAAAGAAAAATCTTATAACAATTCATATTAAAAATGTAATGTATAACAAGTTTTTGTGCAAAAATATTATTAAATAAACTAAGGCAGATTATTAAGAGTATTTTATATTTTGAAATTTAAATAGAAACAAACTAAATATCACATGAATTTTAAAAATAGTGATTCTTAGAGTTTTTATGTTTGATTTATGGATAATTCTATTTGATTTGAATAGTTTCTTCCCTTTCAGATTATTATTATTCTATTGAGTTTCAAATTTATAAATGATGTGTTTTTTTTTTTTTTTTTTTCCCTCGAATTCAATTTAAAATCTCATGTTGCTAAGTGTGTTAAATTTGTTGATTTATTATTTATTGATTTTTCGAATTTTTAAGTTTTATTTTCAAATAGCATCACATGTTTGTTGGATTTGTTAAATTTATGATCTGAAAACCCTGATAGTTTTTGAAAATATTTCAATGATA